>NW_027617469.1:0-115434 GCF_964187855.1 Myxine glutinosa
TGAAAAACCACTTTTCGCACTTGTGTTGGTGCAGGAAACCACTTTTGCACTTGTATTAGTGTGGAAAAAACACTTTTTGCACTTGTGATAGTGTTGAAAAACCACTTTTCGCACTTGTGTTAGTGTTGAAAAACCACTTTTCGCACTTGTGTTGGTGCAGGAAACCACTTTTGCACTTGTATTAGTGTGGAAAAAACACATTTTGCACTTGTGATAGTGTTGAAATACCACTTTTCGCACTTGTGTTAGTGTTGGAAAAACCACTTTTCGCACTTGTGTTGGTGCAGGAAAGCACTTTTGCACTTGTATTAGTGTGGAAAAAACACTTTTCGCACTTGTGATAGTGTTGAAAAACCACTTTTCGCACTTGTGTTAGTGTTGAAAAACCACTTTTCGCACTTGTGTTGGTGCAGGAAACCACTTTTGCACTTGTATTAGTGTGGAAAAACCACTTTTCGCACTTGTGTTAGTGTTGAAAAACCACTTTTCGCACTTGTGTTAGTGTTGAAAAACCACTTTTCGCACTTGTGTTGGTGCAGGAAACCACTTCTGCACTTGTATTAGTGTGGAAAAAACACTTTTTGCACTTGTGATAGTGTTGAAAAACCACTGTTCGCACGTGTGTTGGTGTTGAAAAACCACTTTTCGCACTTGTGTTGGTGCAGGAAACCACTTTTGCACTTGTATTAGTGTGGAAAAAACACTTTTTGCACTTGTGATAGTGTTGAAAAACCACTTTTCGCACTTGTGCTAGTGTTGAAAAACCACTTTTCGCACTTGTGTTGGTGCAGGAAACCACTTTTGCACTTGTATTAGTGTGGAAAAAACACTTTTTGCACTTGTGATAGTGTTGAAAAACCACTTTTCGCACTTGTGTTAGTGTTGAAAAACCACTTTTCGCACTTGTGTTAGTGTTGAAAAACCACTTTTCGCACTTGTGTTGGTGCAGGAAACCACTTTTGCACTTGTATTAGTGTGGAAAAAACACTTTTCGCACTTGTGTTAGTGTTGAAAAACCACTTTTTGCACTTGTGTTAGTGTTGAAAAACCACTTTTCGCACTTGTGTTGGTGCAGGAAACCACTTCTGCACTTGTATTAGTGTGGAAAAAAACACTTTTTGCACTTGTGATAGTGTTGAAAAACCACTTTTCGCACTTGTGTTGGTGTTGATAAACCACTTTTCGCACTTGTGTTGGTGCAGGAAACCACTTTTGCACTTGTATTAGTGTGGAAAAAACACTTTTTGCACTTGTGATAGTGTTGATAAACCACTTTTCGCACTTGTGCTAGTGTTGAAAAACCACTTTTCGCACTTGTGTTGGTGCAGGAAACCACTTTTGCACTTGTATTAGTGTGGAAAAAACACTTTTTGCACTTGTGATAGTGTTGAAAAACCACTTTTCGCACTTGTGTTAGTGTTGAAAAACCACTTTTCGCACTTGTGTTGGTGCAGGAAACCACTTTTGCACTTGTATTAGTGTGGAAAAACCACTTTTCGCACTTGTGTTAGTGTTGAAAAACCACTTTTCGCACTTGTGTTAGTGTTGAAAAACCACTTTTCGCACTTGTGTTAGTGTTGAAAAACCACTTTTCGCACTTGTGTTGGTGCAGGAAACCACTTTTGCACTTGTATTAGTGTGGAAAAAACACTTTTTGCACTTGTGATAGTGTTGAAAAACCACTTTTCGCACTTGTGTTAGTGTTGAAAAACCACTTTTCGCACTTGTGTTGGTGCAGGAAACCACTTTTGCACTTGTATTAGTGTGGAAAAAACACTTTTTGCACTTGTGATAGTGTTGAAAAACCACTTTTCGCACTTGTGTTAGTGTTGAAAAACCACTTTTCGCACTTGTGTTGGTGCAGGAAACCACTTTTGCACTTGTATTAGTGTGGAAAAAACACATTTTGCACTTGTGATAGTGTTGAAATACCACTTTTCGCACTTGTGTTAGTGTTGAAAAACCACTTTTCACACTTGTGTTGGTGCAGGAAACCACTTTTGCACTTGTATTAGTGTGGAAAAAACACTTTTTGCACTTGTGATAGTGTTGAAACCACTTTTCGCACTTGCGTTGGTGCAGGAAACCACTTTTGCACTTGTATTAGTGTGGAAAAAACACTTTTTGCACTTGTGATAGTGTTGAAAAACCACTTTTTGCACTTGTGATAGTGTTGAAAAACCACTTTTCGCACTTGTGTTAGTGTTGAAAAACCACTTTTCGCACTTGTGTTGGTGCAGGAAAGCACTTTTGCACTTGTATTCGTGTGGAAAAAACACTTTTCGCACTTGTGATAGTGTTGAAAAACCACTTTTCGCACTTGTGTTAGTGTTGAAAAACCACTTTTCGCACTTGTGTTGGTGCAGGAAACCACTTTTGCACTTGTATTAGTGTGGAAAAACCACTTTTCGCACTTGTGTTAGTGTTGAAAAAACCACTTTTCGCACTTGTGTTAGTGTTGAAAAACCACTTTTCGCACTTGTGTTGGTGCAGGAAACCACTTCTGCACTTGTATTAGTGTGGAAAAAACACTTTTTGCACTTGTGATAGTGTTGAAAAACCACTGTTCGCACGTGTGTTGGTGTTGAAAAACCACTTTTTCGCACTTGTGTTGGTGCAGGAAACCACTTTTGCACTTGTATTAGTGTGGAAAAAACACTTTTTGCACTTGTGATAGTGTTGAAAAAACCACTTTTCGCACTTGTGCTAGTGTTGAAAAACCACTTTTCGCACTTGTGTTGGTGCAGGAAACCACTTTTGCACTTGTATTAGTGTGGAAAAAACACTTTTTGCACTTGTGATAGTGTTGAAAAACCACTTTTCGCACTTGTGTTAGTGTTGAAAAACCACTTTTCGCACTTGTGTTAGTGTTGAAAAACCACTTTTCGCACTTGTGTTGGTGCAGGAAACCACTTTTGCACTTGTATTAGTGTGGAAAAAACACTTTTCGCACTTGTGTTAGTGTTGAAAAACCACTTTTTTGCACTTGTGTTAGTGTTGAAAAACCACTTTTCGCACTTGTGTTGGTGCAGGAAACCACTTCTGCACTTGTATTAGTGTGGAAAAAACACTTTTTGCACTTGTGATAGTGTTGAAAAACCACTTTTCGCACTTGTGTTGGTGTTGATAAACCACTTTTCGCACTTGTGTTGGTGCAGGAAACCACTTTTGCACTTGTATTAGTGTGGAAAAAACACTTTTTGCACTTGTGATAGTGTTGATAAACCACTTTTCGCACTTGTGCTAGTGTTGAAAAACCACTTTTCGCACTTGTGTTGGTGCAGGAAACCACTTTTGCACTTGTATTAGTGTGGAAAAAACACTTTTTGCACTTGTGATAGTGTTGAAAAACCACTTTTCGCACTTGTGTTAGTGTTGAAAAAACCACTTTTCGCACTTGTGTTGGTGCAGGAAACCACTTTTGCACTTGTATTAGTGTGGAAAAACCACTTTTCGCACTTGTGTTAGTGTTGAAAAACCACTTTTCGCACTTGTGTTAGTGTTGAAAAACCACTTTTTGCACTTGTGTTAGTGTTGAAAAACCACTTTTCGCACTTGTGTTGGTGCAGGAAACCACTTTTGCACTTGTATTAGTGTGGAAAAAACACTTTTTGCACACTTGTGATAGTGTTGAAAAACCACTTTTCGCACTTGTGTTAGTGTTGAAAAACCACTTTTCGCACTTGTGTTGGTGCAGGAAACCACTTTTGCACTTGTATTAGTGTGGAAAAAACACTTTTTGCACTTGTGATAGTGTTGAAAAACCACTTTTCGCACTTGTGTTAGTGTTGAAAAACCACTTTTCGCACTTGTGTTGGTGCAGGAAACCACTTTTGCACTTGTATTAGTGTGGAAAAAACACATTTTGCACTTGTGATAGTGTTGAAATACCACTTTTCGCACTTGTGTTAGTGTTGAAAAACCACTTTTCACACTTGTGTTGGTGCAGGAAACCACTTTTGCACTTGTATTAGTGTGGAAAAAACACTTTTTGCACTTGTGATAGTGTTGAAAAACCACTTTTCGCACTTGCGTTGGTGCAGGAAACCACTTTTGCACTTGTATTAGTGTGGAAAAAACACTTTTTGCACTTGTGATAGTGTTGAAAAACCACTTTTTGCACTTGTGATAGTGTTGAAAAACCACTTTTCGCACTTGTGTTAGTGTTGAAAAACCACTTTTCGCACTTGTGTTGGTGCAGGAAAGCACTTTTGCACTTGTATTAGTGTGGAAAAAACACTTTTCGCACTTGTGATAGTGTTGAAAAACCACTTTTCGCACTTGTGTTAGTGTTGAAAAACCACTTTTCGCACTTGTGTTGGTGCAGGAAACCACTTTTGCACTTGTATTAGTGTGGAAAAACCACTTTTCGCACTTGTGTTAGTGTTGAAAAACCACTTTTCGCACTTGTGTTAGTGTTGAAAAACCACTTTTCGCACTTGTGTTGGTGCAGGAAACCACTTCTGCACTTGTATTAGTGTGGAAAAAACACTTTTTGCACTTGTGATAGTGTTGAAAAACCACTGTTCGCACGTGTGTTGGTGTTGAAAAACCACTTTTCGCACTTGTGTTGGTGCAGGAAACCACTTTTGCACTTGTATTAGTGTGGAAAAAACACTTTTTGCACTTGTGATAGTGTTGAAAAACCACTTTTCGCACTTGTGCTAGTGTTGAAAAACCACTTTTCGCACTTGTGTTGGTGCAGGAAACCACTTTTGCACTTGTATTAGTGTGGAAAAAACACTTTTTGCACTTGTGATAGTGTTGAAAAACCACTTTTCGCACTTGTGTTAGTGTTGAAAAACCACTTTTCGCACTTGTGTTGGTGCAGGAAACCACTTTTGCACTTGTATTAGTGTGAAAAAACCACTTTTCGCACTTGTGTTGGTGTTGAAAAACCACTTTTCGCACTTGTGTTAGTGTTGAAAAACCACTTTTCGCACTTGTGTTAGTGTTGAAAAACCACTTTTCGCACTTGTGTTGGTGCAGGAAACCACTTTTGCACTTGTATTAGTGTGGAAAAAACACTTTTTGCACTTGTGATAGTGTTGAAAAAACACTTTTTGCACTTGTGATAGTGTTGAAAAACCACTTTTCGCACTTGTGTTCGTGTTGAAAAACCACTTTTCGCACTTGTGTTGGTGCAGGAAACCACTTTTGCACTTGTATTAGTGTGGAAAAAACACTTTTTGCACTTGTGATAGTGTTGAAAAACCACTTTTCGCACTTGTGTTAGTGTTGAAAAACCACTTTTCGCACTTGTGTTGGTGCAGGAAACCACTTTTGCACTTGTATTAGTGTGGAAAAACCACTTTTCGCACTTGTGTTAGTGTTGAAAAACCACTTTTCGCACTTGTGTTAGTGTTGAAAAACCACTTTTCGCACTTGTGTTGGTGCAGGAAACCACTTCTGCACTTGTATTAGTGTGGAAAAAACACTTTTTGCACTTGTGATAGTGTTGAAAAACCACTGTTCGCACGTGTGTTGGTGTTGAAAAACCACTTTTCGCACTTGTGTTGGTGCAGGAAACCACTTTTGCACTTGTATTAGTGTGGAAAAAACACTTTTTGCACTTGTGATAGTGTTGAAAAACCACTTTTCGCACTTGTGCTAGTGTTGAAAAACCACTTTTCGCACTTGTGTTGGTGCAGGAAACCACTTTTGCACTTGTATTAGTGTGGAAAAAACACTTTTTGCACTTGTGATAGTGTTGAAAAACCACTTTTCGCACTTGTGTTAGTGTTGAAAAACCACTTTTCGCACTTGTGTTGGTGCAGGAAACCACTTTTGCACTTGTATTAGTGTGGAAAAACCACTTTTCGCACTTGTGTTGGTGTTGAAAAACCACTTTTCGCACTTGTGTTAGTGTTGAAAAACCACTTTTCGCACTTGTGTTAGTGTTGAAAAACCACTTTTCGCACTTGTGTTGGTGCAGGAAACCACTTTTGCACTTGTATTAGTGTGGAAAAAACACTTTTCGCACTTGTGTTAGTGTTGAAAAACCACTTTTTGCACTTGTGTTAGTGTTGAAAAACCACTTTTCGCACTTGTGTTGGTGCAGGAAACCACTTCTGCACTTGTATTAGTGTGGAAAAAACACTTTTTGCACTTGTGATAGTGTTGAAAAACCACTTTTCGCACTTGTGTTGGTGTTGATAAACCACTTTTCGCACTTGTGTTGGTGCAGGAAACCACTTTTGCACTTGTATTAGTGTGGAAAAAACACTTTTTGCACTTGTGATAGTGTTGATAAACCACTTTTCGCACTTGTGCTAGTGTTGAAAAACCACTTTTCGCACTTGTGTTGGTGCAGGAAACCACTTTTGCACTTGTATTAGTGTGGAAAAAACACTTTTTGCACTTGTGATAGTGTTGAAAAACCACTTTTCGCACTTGTGTTAGTGTTGAAAAACCACTTTTCGCACTTGTGTTGGTGCAGGAAACCACTTTTGCACTTGTATTAGTGTGGAAAAACCACTTTTCGCACTTGTGTTAGTGTTGAAAAACCACTTTTCGCACTTGTGTTAGTGTTGAAAAACCACTTTTCGCACTTGTGTTAGTGTTGAAAAACCACTTTTCGCACTTGTGTTGGTGCAGGAAACCACTTTTGCACTTGTATTAGTGTGGAAAAAACACTTTTTGCACTTGTGATAGTGTTGAAAAACCACTTTTCGCACTTGTGTTAGTGTTGAAAAACCACTTTTCGCACTTGTGTTGGTGCAGGAAACCACTTTTGCACTTGTATTAGTGTGGAAAAAACACTTTTTGCACTTGTGATAGTGTTGAAAAACCACTTTTCGCACTTGTGTTAGTGTTGAAAAACCACTTTTCGCACTTGTGTTGGTGCAGGAAACCACTTTTGCACTTGTATTAGTGTGGAAAAAACACATTTTGCACTTGTGGTAGTGTTGAAATACCACTTTTCGCACTTGTGTTAGTGTTGAAAAACCACTTTTCACACTTGTGTTGGTGCAGGAAACCACTTTTGCACTTGTATTAGTGTGGAAAAAACACTTTTTGCACTTGTGATAGTGTTGAAAAACCACTTTTCGCACTTGCGTTGGTGCAGGAAACCACTTTTGCACTTGTATTAGTGTGGAAAAAATACTTTTTGCACTTGTGATAGTGTTGAAAAACCACTTTTTGCACTTGTGATAGTGTTGAAAAACCACTTTTCGCACTTGTGTTAGTGTTGAAAAACCACTTTTCGCACTTGTGTTGGTGCAGGAAAGCACTTTTGCACTTGTATTAGTGTGGAAAAAACACTTTTCGCACTTGTGTTAGTGTTGAAAAACCACTTTTCGCACTTGTGTTAGTGTTGAAAAACCACTTTTCGCACTTGTGTTGGTGCAGGAAACCACTTTTGCACTTGTATTAGTGTGGAAAAACCACTTTTTCGCACTTGTGTTAGTGTTGAAAAACCACTTTTCGCACTTGTGTTAGTGTTGAAAAACCACTTTTCGCACTTGTGTTGGTGCAGGAAACCACTTCTGCACTTGTATTAGTGTGGAAAAAACACTTTTTGCACTTGTGATAGTGTTGAAAAACCACTGTTCGCACGTGTGTTGGTGTTGAAAAACCACTTTTCGCACTTGTGTTGGTGCAGGAAACCACTTTTGCACTTGTATTAGTGTGGAAAAAACACTTTTTGCACTTGCGATAGTGTTGAAAAACCACTTTTCGCACTTGTGCTAGTGTTGAAAAACCACTTTTCGCACTTGTGTTGGTGCAGGAAACCACTTTTGCACTTGTATTAGTGTGGAAAAAACACTTTTTGCACTTGTGATAGTGTTGAAAAACCACTTTTCGCACTTGCGTTGGTGCAGGAAACCACTTTTGCACTTGTATTAGTGTGGAAAAAACACTTTTTGCACTTGTGATAGTGTTGAAAAACCACTTTTCACACTTGTGTTGGTGCAGGAAACCACTTTTGCACTTGTATTAGTGTGGAAAAAACACTTTTTGCACTTGTGATAGTGTTGAAAAACCACTTTTCGCACTTGCGTTGGTGCAGGAAACCACTTTTGCACTTGTATTAGTGTGGAAAAAACACTTTTTGCACTTGTGATAGTGTTGAAAAACCACTTTTTGCACTTGTGATAGTGTTGAAAAACCACTTTTCGCACTTGTGTTAGTGTTGAAAAACCACTTTTCGCACTTGTGTTGGTGCAGGAAAGCACTTTTGCACTTGTATTAGTGTGGAAAAAACACTTTTCGCACTTGTGATAGTGTTGAAAAACCACTTTTCGCACTTGTGTTAGTGTTGAAAAACCACTTTTCGCACTTGTGTTGGTGCAGGAAACCACTTTTGCACTTGTATTAGTGTGGAAAAACCACTTTTCGCACTTGTGTTAGTGTTGAAAAACCACTTTTCGCACTTGTGTTAGTGTTGAAAAACCACTTTTCGCACTTGTGTTGGTGCAGGAAACCACTTCTGCACTTGTATTAGTGTGGAAAAAACACTTTTTGCACTTGTGATAGTGTTGAAAAACCACTGTTCGCACGTGTGTTGGTGTTGAAAAACCACTTTTCGCACTTGTGTTGGTGCAGGAAACCACTTTTGCACTTGTATTAGTGTGGAAAAAACACTTTTTGCACTTGTGATAGTGTTGAAAAACCACTTTTCGCACTTGTGCTAGTGTTGAAAAACCACTTTTCGCACTTGTGTTGGTGCAGGAAACCACTTTTGCACTTGTATTAGTGTGGAAAAAACACTTTTTGCACTTGTGATAGTGTTGAAAAACCACTTTTCGCACTTGTGTTAGTGTTGAAAAACCACTTTTCGCACTTGTGTTAGTGTTGAAAAACCACTTTTCGCACTTGTGTTGGTGCAGGAAACCACTTTTGCACTTGTATTAGTGTGGAAAAAACACTTTTCGCACTTGTGTTAGTGTTGAAAAACCACTTTTTGCACTTGTGTTAGTGTTGAAAAACCACTTTTCGCACTTGTGTTGGTGCAGGAAACCACTTCTGCACTTGTATTAGTGTGGAAAAAACACTTTTTGCACTTGTGATAGTGTTGAAAAACCACTTTTCGCACTTGTGTTGGTGTTGATAAACCACTTTTCGCACTTGTGTTGGTGCAGGAAACCACTTTTGCACTTGTATTAGTGTGGAAAAAACACTTTTTGCACTTGTGATAGTGTTGATAAACCACTTTTCGCACTTGTGCTAGTGTTGAAAAACCACTTTTCGCACTTGTGTTGGTGCAGGAAACCACTTTTGCACTTGTATTAGTGTGGAAAAAACACTTTTTGCACTTGTGATAGTGTTGAAAAACCACTTTTCGCACTTGTGTTAGTGTTGAAAAACCACTTTTCGCACTTGTGTTGGTGCAGGAAACCACTTTTGCACTTGTATTAGTGTGGAAAAACCACTTTTCGCACTTGTGTTAGTGTTGAAAAACCACTTTTCGCACTTGTGTTAGTGTTGAAAAACCACTTTTCGCACTTGTGTTAGTGTTGAAAAACCACTTTTCGCACTTGTGTTGGTGCAGGAAACCACTTTTGCACTTGTATTAGTGTGGAAAAAACACTTTTTGCACTTGTGATAGTGTTGAAAAACCACTTTTCGCACTTGTGTTAGTGTTGAAAAACCACTTTTCGCACTTGTGTTGGTGCAGGAAACCACTTTTGCACTTGTATTAGTGTGGAAAAAACACTTTTTGCACTTGTGATAGTGTTGAAAAACCACTTTTCGCACTTGTGTTAGTGTTGAAAAACCACTTTTCGCACTTGTGTTGGTGCAGGAAACCACTTTTGCACTTGTATTAGTGTGGAAAAAACACATTTTGCACTTGTGATAGTGTTGAAATACCACTTTTCGCACTTGTGTTAGTGTTGAAAAACCACTTTTCACACTTGTGTTGGTGCAGGAAACCACTTTTGCACTTGTATTAGTGTGGAAAAAACACTTTTTGCACTTGTGATAGTGTTGAAAAACCACTTTTCGCACTTGCGTTGGTGCAGGAAACCACTTTTGCACTTGTATTAGTGTGGAAAAAACACTTTTTGCACTTGTGATAGTGTTGAAAAACCACTTTTTGCACTTGTGATAGTGTTGAAAAACCACTTTTCGCACTTGTGTTAGTGTTGAAAAACCACTTTTCGCACTTGTGTTGGTGCAGGAAAGCACTTTTGCACTTGTATTAGTGTGGAAAAAACACTTTTCGCACTTGTGATAGTGTTGAAAAACCACTTTTCGCACTTGTGTTAGTGTTGAAAAACCACTTTTCGCACTTGTGTTGGTGCAGGAAACCACTTTTGCACTTGTATTAGTGTGGAAAAACCACTTTTCGCACTTGTGTTAGTGTTGAAAAACCACTTTTCGCACTTGTGTTAGTGTTGAAAAACCACTTTTCGCACTTGTGTTGGTGCAGGAAACCACTTCTGCACTTGTATTAGTGTGGAAAAAACACTTTTTGCACTTGTGATAGTGTTGAAAAACCACTGTTCGCACGTGTGTTGGTGTTGAAAAACCACTTTTCGCACTTGTGTAGGTGCAGGAAACCACTTTTGCACTTGTATTAGTGTGGAAAAAACACTTTTTGCACTTGTGATAGTGTTGAAAAACCACTTTTCGCACTTGTGCTAGTGTTGAAAAACCACTTTTCGCCCTTGTGTTGGTGCAGGAAACCACTTTTGCACTTGTATTAGTGTGGAAAAAACACTTTTTGCACTTGTGATAGTGTTGAAAAACCACTTTTCGCACTTGTGTTAGTGTTGAAAAACCACTTTTCGCACTTGTGTTGGTGCAGGAAACCACTTTTGCACTTGTATTAGTGTGGAAAAACACTTTTCGCACTTGTGTTGGTGTTGAAAAACCACTTTTCGCACTTGTGTTAGTGTTGAAAAACCACTTTTCGCACTTGTGTTAGTGTTGAAAAACCACTTTTCGCACTTGTGTTGGTGCAGGAAACCACTTTTGGCACTTGTATTAGTGTGGAAAAACACTTTTTGCACTTGTGATAGTGTTGAAAAAACACTTTTTGCACTTGTGATAGTGTTGAAAAACCACTTTTTGCACTTGTGATAGTGTTGAAAAACCACTTTTTGCACTTGTGATAGTGTTGAAAAACCACTTTTCGCACTTGTGTTAGTGTTGAAAAACCACTTTTCGCACTTGTGTTGGTGCAGGAAAGCACTTTTGCACTTGTATTAGTGTGGAAAAAACACTTTTCGCACTTGTGTTAGTGTTGAAAAACCACTTTTCGCACTTGTGTTCGTGTTGAAAAACCACTTTTCGCACTTGTGTTGGTGCAGGAAACCACTTTTGCACTTGTATTAGTGTGGAAAAAACACTTTTTGCACTTGTGATAGTGTTGAAAAACCACTTTTCGCACTTGTGTTAGTGTTGAAAAACCACTTTTCGCACTTGTGTTGGTGCAGGAAACCACTTTTGCACTTGTATTAGTGTGGAAAAACCACTTTTCGCACTTGTGTTAGTGTTGAAAAACCACTTTTCGCACTTGTGTTAGTGTTGAAAAACCACTTTTCGCACTTGTGTTGGTGCAGGAAACCACTTCTGCACTTGTATTAGTGTGGAAAAAACACTTTTTGCACTTGTGATAGTGTTGAAAAACCACTGTTCGCACGTGTGTTGGTGTTGAAAAACCACTTTTCGCACTTGTGTTGGTGCAGGAAACCACTTTTGCGCTTGTATTAGTGTGGAAAAAAACACTTTTTGCACTTGTGATAGTGTTGAAAAACCACTTTTCGCACTTGTGCTAGTGTTGAAAAACCACTTTTCGCACTTGTGTTGGTGCAGGAAACCACTTTTGCACTTGTATTAGTGTGGAAAAAACACTTTTTGCACTTGTGATAGTGTTGAAAAAACCACTTTTCGCACTTGTGTTAGTGTTGAAAAACCACTTTTCGCACTTGTGTTGGTGCAGGAAACCACTTTTGCACTTGTATTAGTGTGGAAAAACCACTTTTCGCACTTGTGTTGGTGTTGAAAAACCACTTTTCGCACTTGTGTTAGTGTTGAAAAACCACTTTTCGCACTTGTGTTAGTGTTGAAAAACCACTTTTCGCATTTGTGTTAGTGTTGAAAAACCACTTTTCGCACTTGTGTTAGTGTTGAAAAACCACTTTTCGCACTTGTGTTGGTGCAGGAAACCACTTTTGCACTTGTATTAGTGTGGAAAAAACACTTTTTGCACTTGTGATAGTGTTGAAAAACCACTTTTCGCACTTGTGTTAGTGTTGAAAAACCACTTTTCGCACTTGTGTTGGTGCAGGAAACCACTTTTGCACTTGTATTAGTGTGGAAAAAACACATTTTGCACTTGTGATAGTGTTGAAATACCACTTTTCGCACTTGTGTTAGTGTTGAAAACCACTTTTCACACTTGTGTTGGTGCAGGAAACCACTTTTGCACTTGTATTAGTGTGGAAAAAACACTTTTTGCACTTGTGATAGTGTTGAAAAACCACTTTCGCACTTGCGTTGGTGCAGGAAACCACTTTTGCACTTGTATTAGTGTGGAAAAAACACTTTTTGCACTTGTGATAGTGTTGAAAAACCACTTTTTGCACTTGTGATAGTGTTGAAAAACCACTTTTCGCACTTGTGTTAGTGTTGAAAAACCACTTTTCGCACTTGTGTTGGTGCAGGAAAGCACTTTTGCACTTGTATTAGTGTGGAAAAAACACTTTCGCACTTGTGATAGTGTTGAAAAACCACTTTTCGCACTTGTGTTAGTGTTGAAAAACCACTTTTCGCACTTGTGTTGGTGCAGGAAACCACTTTGCACTTGTATTAGTGTGGAAAAACCACTTTTCGCACTTGTGTTAGTGTTGAAAAACCACTTTTCGCACTTGTGTTAGTGTTGAAAAACCACTTTTCGCACTTGTGTTGGTGCAGGAAACCACTTCTGCACTTGTATTAGTGTGGAAAAAACACTTTTTGCACTTGTGATAGTGTTGAAAAACCACTGTTCGCATGTGTGTTGGTGTTGAAAAACCACTTTTCGCACTTGTGTTGGTGCAGGAAACCACTTTTGCACTTGTATTAGTGTGGAAAAAACACTTTTTGCACTTGTGATAGTGTTGAAAAACCACTTTTCGCACTTGTGCTAGTGTTGAAAAACCACTTTTCGCACTTGTGTTGGTGCAGGAAACCACTTTTGCACTTGTATTAGTGTGGAAAAAACACTTTTTGCACTTGTGATAGTGTTGAAAAACCACTTTTCGCACTTGTGTTAGTGTTGAAAAACCACTTTTCGCACTTGTGTTGGTGCAGGAAACCACTTTTGCACTTGTATTAGTGTGGTAAAACCACTTTTCGCACTTGTGTTGGTGTTGAAAAACCACTTTTCGCACTTGTGTTAGTGTTGAAAAACCACTTTTCGCACTTGTGTTAGTGTTGAAAACCACTTTTCGCACTTGTGTTGGTGCAGGAAACCACTTTTGCACTTGTATTAGTGTGGAAAAAACACTTTTTGCACTTGTGATAGTGTTGAAAAAACACTTTTTGCACTTGTGATAGTGTTGAAAAACCACTTTTTGCACTTGTGATAGTGTTGAAAAACCACTTTTTGCACTTGTGATAGTGTTGAAAAACCACTTTTCGCACTTGTGTTAGTGTTGAAAAACCACTTTTCGCACTTGTGTTGGTGCAGGAAAGCACTTTTGCACTTGTATTAGTGTGGAAAAAACACTTTTCGCACTTGTGTTAGTGTTGAAAAACCACTTTTCGCACTTGTGTTCGTGTTGAAAAACCACTTTTCGCACTTGTGTTGGTGCAGGAAACCACTTTTGCACTTGTATTAGTGTGGAAAAAACACTTTTTGCACTTGTGATAGTGTTGAAAAACCACTTTTCGCACTTGTGTTAGTGTTGAAAAACCACTTTCGCACTTGTGTTGGTGCAGGAAACCACTTTTGCACTTGTATTAGTGTGGAAAAACCACTTTTCGCACTTGTGTTAGTGTTGAAAAACCACTTTTCGCACTTGTGTTAGTGTTGAAAAACCACTTTTCGCACTTGTGTTGGTGCAGGAAACCACTTCTGCACTTGTATTAGTGTGGAAAAACACTTTTTGCACTTGTGATAGTGTTGAAAAACCACTGTTCGCACGTGTGTTGGTGTTGAAAAACCACTTTTCGCACTTGTGTTGGTGCAGGAAACCACTTTTGCACTTGTATTAGTGTGGGAAAAACACTTTTTGCACTTGTGATAGTGTTGAAAAACCACTTTTCGCACTTGTGCTAGTGTTGAAAAACCACTTTTCGCACTTGTGTTGGTGCAGGAAACCACTTTTGCACTTGTATTAGTGTGGAAAAAACACTTTTTGCACTTGTGATAGTGTTGAAAAACCACTTTTCGCACTTGTGTTAGTGTTGAAAAACCACTTTTCGCACTTGTGTTGGTGCAGGAAACCACTTTTGCACTTGTATTAGTGTGGAAAAACCACTTTTCGCACTTGTGTTGGTGTTGAAAAACCACTTTTCGCACTTGTGTTAGTGTTGAAAAACCACTTTTCGCACTTGTGTTAGTGTTGAAAAACCACTTTTCGCACTTGTGTTGGTGCAGGAAACCACTTTTGCACTTGTATTAGTGTGGAAAAAACACTTTTCGCACTTGTGTTAGTGTTGAAAAACCACTTTTTGCACTTGTGTTAGTGTTGAAAAACCACTTTTCGCACTTGTGTTGGTGCAGGAAACCACTTTTGCACTTGTATTAGTGTGGAAAAAAACACTTTTTGCACTTGTGATAGTGTTGAAAAACCACTTTTCGCACTTGTGTTAGTGTTGAAAAACCACTTTTCGCACTTGTGTTGGTGCAGGAAACCACTTTTGCACTTGTATTAGTGTGGAAAAACCACTTTTCGCACTTGTGTTAGTGTTGAAAAACCACTTTTCGCACTTGTGTTAGTGTTGAAAAACCACTTTTCGCACTTGTGTTAGTGTTGAAAAACCACTTTTCGCACTTGTGTTGGTGCAGGAAACCACTTTTGCACTTGTATTAGTGTGGAAAAAACACTTTTTGCACTTGTGATAGTGTTGAAAAACCACTTTCGCACTTGTGTTAGTGTTGAAAAACCACTTTTCGCACTTGTGTTGGTGCAGGAAACCACTTTTGCACTTGTATTAGTGTGGAAAAAACACTTTTTGCACTTGTGATAGTGTTGAAAAACCACTTTTCGCACTTGTGTTAGTGTTGAAAAACCACTTTTCGCACTTGTGTTGGTGCAGGAAACCACTTTTGCACTTGTATTAGTGTGGAAAAAACACATTTTGCACTTGTGATAGTGTTGAAATACACTTTTCGCACTTGTGTTAGTGTTGAAAAACCACTTTTCACACTTGTGTTGGTGCAGGAAACCACTTTTGCACTTGTATTAGTGTGGAAAAAACACTTTTTGCACTTGTGATAGTGTTGAAAAACCACTTTTCGCACTTGCGTTGGTGCAGGAAACCACTTTTGCACTTGTATTAGTGTGGAAAAAACACTTTTTGCACTTGTGATAGTGTTGAAAAACCACTTTTTGCACTTGTGATAGTGTTGAAAAACCACTTTTCGCACTTGTGTTAGTGTTGAAAAACCACTTTTCGCACTTGTGTTGGTGCAGGAAAGCACTTTTGCACTTGTATTAGTGTGGAAAAAACACTTTTCGCACTTGTGATAGTGTTGAAAAACCACTTTTCGCACTTGTGTTAGTGTTGAAAAACCACTTTTCGCACTTGTGTTGGTGCAGGAAACCACTTTTGCACTTGTATTAGTGTGGAAAAACCACTTTTCGCACTTGTGTTAGTGTTGAAAAACCACTTTTCGCACTTGTGTTAGTGTTGAAAAACCACTTTTCGCACTTGTGTTGGTGCAGGAAACCACTTCTGCACTTGTATTAGTGTGGAAAAAACACTTTTTGCACTTGTGATAGTGTTGAAAAACCACTGTTCGCACGTGTGTTGGTGTTGAAAAACCACTTTTCGCACTTGTGTTTGTGCAGGAAACCACTTTTGCACTTGTATTAGTGTGGAAAAAACACTTTTTGCACTTGTGATAGTGTTGAAAAACCACTTTTCGCACTTGTGCTAGTGTTGAAAAACCACTTTTCGCACTTGTGTTGGTGCAGGAAACCACTTTTGCACTTGTATTAGTGTGGAAAAAACACTTTTTGCACTTGTGATAGTGTTGAAAAATCACTTTTCGCACTTGTGTTAGTGTTGAAAAACCACTTTTCGCACTTGTGTTGGTGCAGGAAACCACTTTTGCACTTGTATTAGTGTGGAAAAAACACTTTTTGCACTTGTGATAGTGTTGAAAAACCACTTTTCGCACTTGTGTTAGTGTTGAAAAACCACTTTTCGCACTTGTGTTGGTGCAGGAAACCACTTTTGCACTTGTATTAGTGGGAAAAAACACATTTTGCACTTGTGATAGTGTTGAAATACCACTTTTCGCACTTGTGTTAGTGTTGAAAAACCACTTTTCACACTTGTGTTGGTGCAGGAAACCACTTTTGCACTTGTATTAGTGTGGAAAAAACACTTTTTGCACTTGTGATAGTGTTGAAAAACCACTTTTCGCACTTGCGTTGGTGCAGGAAACCACTTTTGCACTTGTATTAGTGTGGAAAAAACACTTTTGCACTTGTGATAGTGTTGAAAAACCACTTTTTGCACTTGTGATAGTGTTGAAAAACCACTTTTCGCACTTGTGTTAGTGTTGAAAAACCACTTTTCGCACTTGTGTTGGTGCAGGAAAGCACTTTTGCACTTGTATTAGTGTGGAAAAAACACTTTTCGCACTTGTGATAGTGTTGAAAAACCACTTTTCGCACTTGTGTTAGTGTTGAAAAACCACTTTTCGCACTTGTGTTGGTGCAGGAAACCACTTTTGCACTTGTATTAGTGTGGAAAAACCACTTTTCGCACTTGTGTTAGTGTTGAAAAACCACTTTTCGCACTTGTGTTAGTGTTGAAAAACCACTTTTCGCACTTGTGTTGGTGCAGGAAACCACTTCTACACTTGTATTAGTGTGGAAAAAAACACTTTTTGCACTTGTGATAGTGTTGAAAAACCACTGTTCGCACGTGTGTTGGTGTTGAAAAACCACTTTTCGCACTTGTGTTGGTGCAGGAAACCACTTTTGCACTTGTATTAGTGTGGAAAAAACACTTTTTGCACTTGTGATAGTGTTGAAAAACCACTTTTCGCACTTGTGCTAGTGTTGAAAAACCACTTTTCGCACTTGTGTTGGTGCAGGAAACCACTTTTGCACTTGTATTAGTGTGGAAAAAACACTTTTTGCACTTGTGATAGTGTTGAAAAACCACTTTTCGCACTTGTGTTAGTGTTGAAAAACCACTTTTCGCACTTGTGTTAGTGTTGAAAAACCACTTTTCGCACTTGTGTTGGTGCAGGAAACCACTTTTGCACTTGTATTAGTGTGGAAAAAACACTTTTCGCACTTGTGTTAGTGTTGAAAACCACTTTTTGCACTTGTGTTAGTGTTGAAAAACCACTTTTCGCACTTGTGTTGGTGCAGGAAACCACTTCTGCACTTGTATTAGTGTGGAAAAAAACACTTTTTGCACTTGTGATAGTGTTGAAAAACCACTTTTCGCACTTGTGTTGGTGTTGATAAACCACTTTTCGCACTTGTGTTGGTGCAGGAAACCACTTTTGCACTTGTATTAGTGTGGAAAAAACACTTTTTGCACTTGTGATAGTGTTGATAAACCACTTTTCGCACTTGTGCTAGTGTTGAAAAACCACTTTTCGCACTTGTGTTGGTGCAGGAAACCACTTTTGCACTTGTATTAGTGTGGAAAAAACACTTTTTGCACTTGTGATAGTGTTGAAAAACCACTTTTCGCACTTGTGTTAGTGTTGAAAAACCACTTTTCGCACTTGTGTTGGTGCAGGAAACCACTTTTGCACTTGTATTAGTGTGGAAAAACCACTTTTCGCACTTGTGTTAGTGTTGAAAAACCACTTTTCGCACTTGTGTTAGTGTTGAAAAACCACTTTTCGCACTTGTGTTAGTGTTGAAAAACCACTTTTCGCACTTGTGTTGGTGCAGGAAACCACTTTTGCACTTGTATTAGTGTGGAAAAAACACTTTTTGCACTTGTGATAGTGTTGAAAAACCACTTTTCGCACTTGTGTTAGTGTTGAAAAACCACTTTTCGCACTTGTGTTGGTGCAGGAAACCACTTTTGCACTTGTATTAGTGTGGAAAAAACACTTTTTGCACTTGTGATAGTGTTGAAAAACCACTTTTCGCACTTGTGTTAGTGTTGAAAAACCACTTTTCGCACTTGTGTTGGTGCAGGAAACCACTTTTGCACTTGTATTAGTGTGGAAAAAACACATTTTGCACTTGTGATAGTGTTGAAATACCACTTTTCGCACTTGTGTTAGTGTTGAAAAACCACTTTTCACACTTGTGTTGGTGCAGGAAACCACTTTTGCACTTGTATTAGTGTGGAAAAAACACTTTTTGCACTTGTGATAGTGTTGAAAAACCACTTTTCGCACTTGCGTTGGTGCAGGAAACCACTTTTGCACTTGTATTAGTGTGGAAAAAACACTTTTTGCACTTGTGATAGTGTTGAAAAACCACTTTTTGCACTTGTGATAGTGTTGAAAAACCACTTTTCGCACTTGTGTTAGTGTTGAAAAACCACTTTTCGCACTTGTGTTGGTGCAGGAAAGCACTTTTGCACTTGTATTAGTGTGGAAAAAACACTTTTCGCACTTGTGATAGTGTTGAAAAACCACTTTTCGCACTTGTGTTAGTGTTGAAAAACCACTTTTCGCACTTGTGTTGGTGCAGGAAACCACTTTTGCACTTGTATTAGTGTGGAAAAACCACTTTTCGCACTTGTGTTAGTGTTGAAAAACCACTTTTCGCACTTGTGTTAGTGTTGAAAAACCACTTTTCGCACTTGTGTTGGTGCAGGAAACCACTTCTGCACTTGTATTAGTGTGGAAAAAACACTTTTTGCACTTGTGATAGTGTTGAAAAACCACTGTTCGCACGTGTGTTGGTGTTGAAAAACCACTTTTCGCACTTGTGTTGGTGCAGGAAACCACTTTTGCACTTGTATTAGTGTGGAAAAAACACTTTTTGCACTTGTGATAGTGTTGAAAAACCACTTTTCGCACTTGTGCTAGTGTTGAAAAACCACTTTTCGCCCTTGTGTTGGTGCAGGAAACCACTTTTGCACTTGTATTAGTGTGGAAAAAACACTTTTTGCACTTGTGATAGTGTTGAAAAACCACTTTTCGCACTTGTGTTAGTGTTGAAAAACCACTTTTCGCACTTGTGTTGGTGCAGGAAACCACTTTTGCACTTGTATTAGTGTGGAAAAACCACTTTTCGCACTTGTGTTGGTGTTGAAAAACCACTTTTCGCACTTGTGTTAGTGTTGAAAAACCACTTTTCGCACTTGTGTTAGTGTTGAAAAACCACTTTTCGCACTTGTGTTGGTGCAGGAAACCACTTTTGCACTTGTATTAGTGTGGAAAAAACACTTTTTGCACTTGTGATAGTGTTGAAAAAACACTTTTTGCACTTGTGATAGTGTTGAAAAACCACTTTTTGCACTTGTGATAGTGTTGAAAAACCACTTTTTGCACTTGTGATAGTGTTGAAAAACCACTTTTCGCACTTGTGTTAGTGTTGAAAAACCACTTTTCGCACTTGTGTTGGTGCAGGAAAGCACTTTTGCACTTGTATTAGTGTGGAAAAAACACTTTTCGCACTTGTGTTAGTGTTGAAAAACCACTTTTCGCACTTGTGTTCGTGTTGAAAAACCACTTTTCGCACTTGTGTTGGTGCAGGAAACCACTTTTGCACTTGTATTAGTGTGGAAAAAACACTTTTTGCACTTGTGATAGTGTTGAAAAACCACTTTTCGCACTTGTGTTAGTGTTGAAAAACCACTTTTCGCACTTGTGTTGGTGCAGGAAACCACTTTTGCACTTGTATTAGTGTGGAAAAACCACTTTTCGCACTTGTGTTAGTGTTGAAAAACCACTTTTCGCACTTGTGTTAGTGTTGAAAAACCACTTTTCGCACTTGTGTTGGTGCAGAAAACCACTTCTGCACTTGTATTAGTGTGGAAAAAACACTTTTTGCACTTGTGATAGTGTTGAAAAACCACTGTTCGCACGTGTGTTGGTGTTGAAAAACCACTTTTCGCACTTGTGTTGGTGCAGGAAACCACTTTTGCACTTGTATTAGTGTGGAAAAAACACTTTTTGCACTTGTGATAGTGTTGAAAAACCACTTTTCGCACTTGTGCTAGTGTTGAAAAACCACTTTTCGCACTTGTGTTGGTGCAGGAAACCACTTTTGCACTTGTATTAGTGTGGAAAAAACACTTTTTGCACTTGTGATAGTGTTGAAAAACCACTTTTCGCACTTGTGTTAGTGTTGAAAAACCACTTTTCGCACTTGTGTTGGTGCAGGAAACCACTTTTGCACTTGTATTAGTGTGGGAAAACCACTTTTCGCACTTGTGTTGGTGTTGAAAAACCACTTTTCGCACTTGTGTTAGTGTTGAAAAACCACTTTTCGCACTTGTGTTAGTGTTGAAAAACCACTTTTCGCACTTGTGTTGGTGCAGGAAACCACTTTTGCACTTGTATTAGTGTGGAAAAAACACTTTTCGCACTTGTGTTAGTGTTGAAAAACCACTTTTTGCACTTGTGTTAGTGTTGAAAAACCACTTTTCGCACTTGTGTTGGTGCAGGAAACCACTTCTGCACTTGTATTAGTGTGGAAAAAACACTTTTTGCACTTGTGATAGTGTTGAAAAACCACTTTTCGCACTTGTGTTGGTGTTGATAAACCACTTTTCGCACTTGTGTTGGTGCAGGAAACCACTTTTGCACTTGTATTAGTGTGGAAAAAACACTTTTTGCACTTGTGATAGTGTTGATAAACCACTTTTCGCACTTGTGCTAGTGTTGAAAAACCACTTTTCGCACTTGTGTTGGTGCAGGAAACCACTTTTGCACTTGTATTAGTGTGGAAAAAACACTTTTTGCACTTGTGATAGTGTTGAAAAACCACTTTTCGCACTTGTGTTAGTGTTGAAAAACCACTTTTCGCACTTGTGTTGGTGCAGGAAACCACTTTTGCACTTGTATTAGTGTGGAAAAACCACTTTTCGCACTTGTGTTAGTGTTGAAAAACCACTTTTCGCACTTGTGTTAGTGTTGAAAAACCACTTTTCGCACTTGCGTTAGTGTTGAAAAACCACTTTTCGCACTTGTGTTGGTGCAGGAAACCACTTTTGCACTTGTATTAGTGTGGAAAAAACACTTTTTGCACTTGTGATAGTGTTGAAAAACCACTTTTCGCACTTGTGTTAGTGTTGAAAAACCACTTTTCGCACTTGTGTTGGTGCAGGAAACCACTTTTGCACTTGTATTAGTGTGGAAAAAACACTTTTTGCACTTGTGATAGTGTTGAAAAACCACTTTTCGCACTTGTGTTAGTGTTGAAAAACCACTTTTCGCACTTGTGTTGGTGCAGGAAACCACTTTTGCACTTGTATTAGTGTGGAAAAAACACATTTTGCACTTGTGATAGTGTTGAAATACCACTTTTCGCACTTGTGTTAGTGTTGAAAAACCACTTTTCACACTTGTGTTGGTGCAGGAAACCACTTTTGCACTTGTATTAGTGTGGAAAAAACACTTTTTGCACTTGTGATAGTGTTGAAAAACCACTTTTCGCACTTGCGTTGGTGCAGGAAACCACTTTTGCACTTGTATTAGTGTGGAAAAAACACTTTTTGCACTTGTGATAGTGTTGAAAAACCACTTTTTGCACTTGTGATAGTGTTGAAAAACCACTTTTCGCACTTGTGTTAGTGTTGAAAAACCACTTTTCGCACTTGTGTTGGTGCAGGAAAGCACTTTTGCACTTGTATTAGTGTGGAAAAAACACTTTTCGCACTTGTGATAGTGTTGAAAAACCACTTTTCGCACTTGTGTTAGTGTTGAAAAACCACTTTTCGCACTTGTGTTGGTGCAGGAAACCACTTTTGCACTTGTGTTAGTGTGGAAAAACCACTTTTCGCACTTGTGTTAGTGTTGAAAAACCACTTTTCGCACTTGTGTTAGTGTTGAAAAACCACTTTTCGCACTTGTGTTGGTGCAGGAAACCACTTCTGCACTTGTATTAGTGTGGAAAAAACACTTTTTGCACTTGTGATAGTGTTGAAAAACCACTTTTCGCACTTGTGCTAGTGTTGAAAAACCACTTTTCGCACTTGTGTTGGTGCAGGAAACCACTTTTGCACTTGTATTAGTGTGGAAAAAACACTTTTTGCACTTGTGATAGTGTTGAAAAACCACTTTTCGCACTTGTGTTAGTGTTGAAAAACCACTTTTCGCACTTGTGTTAGTGTTGAAAAACCACTTTTCGCACTTGTGTTGGTGCAGGAAACCACTTTTGCACTTGTATTAGTGTGGAAAAAACACTTTTCACACTTGTGTTAGTGTTGAAAAACCACTTTTTGCACTTGTGTTAGTGTTGAAAAACCACTTTTCGCACTTGTGTTGGTGCAGGAAACCACTTCTGCACTTGTAATAGTGTGGAAAAAACACTTTTTGCACTTGTGATAGTGTTGAAAAACCACTTTTCGCACTTGTGTTGGTGTTGATAAACCACTTTTCGCACTTGTGTTGGTGCAGGAAACCACTTTTGCACTTGTATTAGTGTGGAAAAAACACTTTTTGCACTTGTGATAGTGTTGATAAACCACTTTTCGCACTTGTGCTAGTGTTGAAAAACCACTTTTCGCACTTGTGTTGGTGCAGGAAACCACTTTTGCACTTGTATTAGTGTGGAAAAAACACTTTTTGCACTTGTGATAGTGTTGAAAAACCACTTTTCGCACTTGTGTTAGTGTTGAAAAACCACTTTTCGCACTTGTGTTGGTGCAGGAAACCACTTTTGCACTTGTATTAGTGTGGAAAAACCACTTTTCGCACTTGTGTTAGTGTTGAAAAACCACTTTTCGCACTTGTGTTAGTGTTGAAAAACCACTTTTCGCACTTGTGATAGTGTTGAAAAACCACTTTTCGCACTTGTGTTGGTGCAGGAAACCACTTTTGCACTTGTATTAGTGTGGAAAAAACACTTTTTGCACTTGTGATAGTGTTGAAAAACCACTTTTCGCACTTGTGTTAGTGTTGAAAAACCACTTTTCGCACTTGTGTTGGTGCAGGAAACCACTTTTGCACTTGTATTAGTGTGGAAAAAACACTTTTTGCACTTGTGATAGTGTTGAAAAACCACTTTTCGCACTTGTGTTAGTGTTGAAAAACCACTTTTCACACTTGTGTTGGTGCAGGAAACCACTTTTGCACTTGTATTAGTGTGGAAAAAACACATTTTGCACTTGTGATAGTGTTGAAATACCACTTTTCGCACTTGTGTTAGTGTTGAAAAACCACTTTTCACACTTGTGTTGGTGCAGGAAACCACTTTTGCACTTGTATTAGTGTGGAAAAAACACTTTTTGCACTTGTGATAGTGTTGAAAAACCACTTTTCGCACTTGCGTTGGTGCAGGAAACCACTTTTGCACTTGTATTAGTGTGGAAAAAACACTTTTTGCACTTGTGATAGTGTTGAAAAACCACTTTTTGCACTTGTGATAGTGTTGAAAAACCACTTTTCGCACTTGTGTTAGTGTTGAAAAACCACTTTTCGCACTTGTGTTGGTGCAGGAAAGCACTTTTGCACTTGTATTAGTGTGGAAAAAACACTTTTCGCACTTGTGATAGTGTTGAAAAACCACTTTTCGCACTTGTGTTAGTGTTGAAAAACCACTTTTCGCACTTGTGTTGGTGCAGGAAACCACTTTTGCACTTGTATTAGTGTGGAAAAACCACTTTTCGCACTTGTGTTAGTGTTGAAAAACCACTTTTCGCACTTGTGTTAGTGTTGAAAAACCACTTTTCGCACTTGTGTTGGTGCAGGAAACCACTTCTGCACTTGTATTAGTGTGGAAAAAACACTTTTTGCACTTGTGATAGTGTTGAAAAACCACTGTTCGCACGTGTGTTGGTGTTGAAAAACCACTTTTCGCACTTGTGTTGGTGCAGGAAACCACTTTTGCACTTGTATTAGTGTGGAAAAAACACTTTTTGCACTTGTGATAGTGTTGAAAAACCACTTTTCGCACTTGTGCTAGTGTTGAAAAACCACTTTTCGCACTTGTGTTGGTGCAGGAAACCACTTTTGCACTTGTATTAGTGTGGAAAAAACACTTTTTGCACTTGTGATAGTGTTGAAAAACCACTTTTCGCACTTGTGTTAGTGTTGAAAAACCACTTTTCGCACTTGTGTTGGTGCAGGAAACCACTTTTGCACTTGTATTAGTGTGGAAAAACCACTTTTCGCACTTGTGTTGGTGTTGAAAAACCACTTTTCGCACTTGTGTTAGTGTTGAAAAACCACTTTTCGCACTTGTGTTAGTGTTGAAAAACCACTTTTCGCACTTGTGTTGGTGCAGGAAACCACTTTTGCACTTGTATTAGTGTGGAAAAAACACTTTTTGCACTTGTGATAGTGTTGAAAAACCACTTTTCGCACTTGTGTTAGTGTTGAAAAACCACTTTTCGCACTTGTGTTAGTGTTGAAAAACCACTTTTCGCACTTGTGTTGGTGCAGGAAACCACTTTTGCACTTGTATTAGTGTGGAAAAAACACTTTTTGCACTTGTGATAGTGTTGAAAAACCACTTTTCGCACTTGTGTTAGTGTTGAAAAACCACTTTTCGCACTTGTGTTGGTGCAGGAAACCACTTTTGCACTTGTATTAGTGTGGAAAAACCACTTTTCGCACTTGTGTTAGTGTTGAAAAACCACTTTTCGCACTTGTGTTAGTGTTGAAAAACCACTTTTCGCACTTGTGTTAGTGTTGAAAAACCACTTTTCGCACTTGTGTTGGTGCAGGAAACCACTTTTGCACTTGTATTAGTGTGGAAAAAACACTTTTTGCACTTGTGATAGTGTTGAAAAACCACTTTTCGCACTTGTGTTAGTGTTGAAAAACCACTTTTCGCACTTGTGTTGGTGCAGGAAACCACTTTTGCACTTGTATTAGTGTGGAAAAAACACTTTTTGCACTTGTGATAGTGTTGAAAAACCACTTTTCGCACTTGTGTTAGTGTTGAAAAACCACTTTTCGCACTTGTGTTGGTGCAGGAAACCACTTTTGCACTTGTATTAGTGTGGAAAAAACACATTTTGCACTTGTGATAGTGTTGAAATACCACTTTTCGCACTTGTGTTAGTGTTGAAAAACCACTTTTCACACTTGTGTTGGTGCAGGAAACCACTTTTGCACTTGTATTAGTGTGGAAAAAACACTTTTTGCACTTGTGATAGTGTTGAAAAACCACTTTTCGCACTTGCGTTGGTGCAGGAAACCACTTTTGCACTTGTATTAGTGTGGAAAAAACACTTTTTGCACTTGTGATAGTGTTGAAAAACCACTTTTTGCACTTGTGATAGTGTTGAAAAACCACTTTTCGCACTTGTGTTAGTGTTGAAAAACCACTTTTCGCACTTGTGTTGGTGCAGGAAAGCACTTTTGCACTTGTATTAGTGTGGAAAAAACACTTTTCGCACTTGTGTTAGTGTTGAAAAACCACTTTTCGCACTTGTGTTCGTGTTGAAAAACCACTTTTCGCACTTGTGTTGGTGCAGGAAACCACTTTTGCACTTGTATTAGTGTGGAAAAAACACTTTTTGCACTTGTGATAGTGTTGAAAAACCACTTTTCGCACTTGTGTTAGTGTTGAAAAACCACTTTTCGCACTTGTGTTGGTGCAGGAAACCACTTTTACACTTGTATTAGTGTGGAAAAACCACTTTTCGCACTTGTGTTAGTGTTGAAAAACCACTTTTCGCACTTGTGTTAGTGTTGAAAAACCACTTTTCGCACTTGTGTTGGTGCAGGAAACCACTTCTGCACTTGTATTAGTGTGGAAAAAACACTTTTTGCACTTGTGATAGTGTTGAAAAACCACTGTTCGCACGTGTGTTGGTGTTGAAAAACCACTTTTCGCACTTGTGTTGGTGCAGGAAACCACTTTTGCACTTGTATTAGTGTGGAAAAAACACTTTTTGCACTTGTGATAGTGTTGAAAAACCACTTTTCGCACTTGTGCTAGTGTTGAAAAACCACTTTTCGCACTTGTGTTGGTGCAGGAAACCACTTTTGCACTTGTATTAGTGTGGAAAAAACACTTTTTGCACTTGTGATAGTGTTGAAAAACCACTTTTCTCACTTGTGTTAGTGTTGAAAAACCACTTTTCGCACTTGTGTTGGTGCAGGAAACCACTTTTGCACTTGTATTAGTGTGGAAAAACCACTTTTCGCACTTGTGTTGGTGTTGAAAAACCACTTTTCGCACTTGTGTTAGTGTTGAAAAACCACTTTTCGCACTTGTGTTAGTGTTGAAAAACCACTTTTCGCACTTGTGTTGGTGCAGGAAACCACTTTTGCACTTGTATTAGTGTGGAAAAAACACTTTTTGCACTTGTGATAGTGTTGAAAAACCACTTTTCGCACTTGTGTTAGTGTTGAAAAACCACTTTTCGCACTTGTGTTGGTGCAGGAAACCACTTTTGCACTTGTATTAGTGTGGAAAAAACACTTTTCGCACTTGTGTTAGTGTTGAAAAACCACTTTTCGCACTTGTGTTAGTGTTGAAAAACCACTTTTCGCACTTGTGTTAGTGTTGAAAAACCACTTTTCGCACTTGTGTTGGTGCAGGAAACCACTTTTGCACTTGTATTAGTGTGGAAAAAACACTTTTCGCACTTGTGTTAGTGTTGAAAAACCACTTTTTGCACTTGTGTTAGTGTTGAAAAACCACTTTTCGCACTTGTGTTGGTGCAGGAAACCACTTCTGCACTTGTATTAGTGTGGAAAAAACACTTTTTGCACTTGTGATAGTGTTGAAAAACCACTTTTCGCACTTGTGTTGGTGTTGATAAACCACTTTTCGCACTTGTGTTGGTGCAGGAAACCACTTTTGCACTTGTATTAGTGTGGAAAAAACACTTTTTGCACTTGTGATAGTGTTGATAAACCACTTTTCGCACTTGTGCTAGTGTTGAAAAACCACTTTTCGCACTTGTGTTGGTGCAGGAAACCACTTTTGCACTTGTATTAGTGTGGAAAAAACACTTTTTGCACTTGTGATAGTGTTGAAAAACAACTTTTCGCACTTGTGTTAGTGTTGAAAAACCACTTTTCGCACTTGTGTTGGTGCAGGAAACCACTTTTGCACTTGTATTAGTGTGGAAAAACCACTTTTCGCACTTGTGTTAGTGTTGAAAAACCACTTTTCGCACTTGTGTTAGTGTTGAAAAACCACTTTTCGCACTTGTGTTAGTGTTGAAAAACCACTTTTCGCACTTGTGTTGGTGCAGGAAACCACTTTTGCACTTGTATTAGTGTGGAAAAAACACTTTTTGCACTTGTGATAGTGTTGAAAAATCACTTTTCGCACTTGTGTTAGTGTTGAAAAACCACTTTTCGCACTTGTGTTGGTGCAGGAAAACACTTTTGCACTTGTATTAGTGTGGAAAAAACACTTTTTGCACTTGTGATAGTGTTGAAAAACCACTTTTCGCACTTGTGTTAGTGTTGAAAAACCACTTTTCGCACTTGTGTTGGTGCAGGAAACCACTTTTGCACTTGTATTAGTGTGGAAAAAACACATTTTGCACTTGTGATAGTGTTGAAATACCACTTTTCGCACTTGTGTTAGTGTTGAAAAACCACTTTTCACACTTGTGTTGGTGCAGGAAACCACTTTTGCACTTGTATTAGTGTGGAAAAAACACTTTTTGCACTTGTGATAGTGTTGAAAAACCACTTTTCGCACTTGCGTTGGTGCAGGAAACCACTTTTGCACTTGTATTAGTGTGGAAAAAACACTTTTTGCACTTGTGATAGTGTTGAAAAACCACTTTTTGCACTTGTGATAGTGTTGAAAAACCACTTTTCGCACTTGTGTTAGTGTTGAAAAACCACTTTTCGCACTTGTGTTGGTGCAGGAAAGCACTTTTGCACTTGTATTAGTGTGGAAAAAACACTTTTCGCACTTGTGATAGTGTTGAAAAACCACTTTTCGCACTTGTGTTAGTGTTGAAAAACCACTTTTCGCACTTGTGTTGGTGCAGGAAACCACTTTTGCACTTGTATTAGTGTGGAAAAACCACTTTTCGCACTTGTGTTAGTGTTGAAAAACCACTTTTCGCACTTGTGTTAGTGTTGAAAAACCACTTTTCGCACTTGTGTTGGTGCAGGAAACCACTTCTGCACTTGTATTAGTGTGGAAAAAACACTTTTTGCACTTGTGATAGTGTTGAAAAACCACTGTTCGCACGTGTGTTGGTGTTGAAAAACCACTTTTCGCACTTGTGTTGGTGCAGGAAACCACTTTTGCACTTGTATTAGTGTGGAAAAAACACTTTTTGCACTTGTGATAGTGTTGAAAAACCACTTTTCGCACTTGTGCTAGTGTTGAAAAACCACTTTTCGCACTTGTGTTGGTGCAGGAAACCACTTTTGCACTTGTATTAGTGTGGAAAAAACACTTTTTGCACTTGTGATAGTGTTGAAAAACCACTTTTCGCACTTGTGTTAGTGTTGAAAAACCACTTTTCGCACTTGTGTTGGTGCAGGAAACCACTTTTGCACTTGTATTAGTGTGGAAAAACCACTTTTCGCACTTGTGTTGGTGTTGAAAAACCACTTTTCGCACTTGTGTTAGTGTTGAAAAACCACTTTTCGCACTTGTGTTAGTGTTGAAAAACCACTTTTCGCACTTGTGTTGGTGCAGGAAACCACTTTTGCACTTGTATTAGTGTGGAAAAAACACTTTTTGCACTTGTGATAGTGTTGAAAAACCACTTTTCGCACTTGTGTTAGTGTTGAAAAACCACTTTTCGCACTTGTGTTGGTGCAGGAAACCACTTTTGCACTTGTATTAGTGTGGAAAAAACACTTTTCGCACTTGTGTTAGTGTTGAAAAACCACTTTTCGCACTTGTGTTAGTGTTGAAAAACCACTTTTCGCACTTGTGTTGGTGCAGGAAACCACTTCTGCACTTGTATTAGTGTGGAAAAAACACTTTTTGCACTTGTGATAGTGTTGAAAAACCACTTTTCGCACTTGTGTTGGTGTTGATAAACCACTTTTCGCACTTGTGTTGGTGCAGGAAACCACTTTTGCACTTGTATTAGTGTGGAAAAAACACTTTTTGCACTTGTGATAGTGTTGAAAAACCACTTTTCGCACTTGTGCTAGTGTTGAAAAACCACTTTTCGCACTTGTGTTGGTGCAGGAAACCACTTTTGCACTTGTATTAGTGTGGAAAAAACACTTTTTGCACTTGTGATAGTGTTGAAAAACCACTTTTCGCACTTGTGTTAGTGTTGAAAAACCACTTTTCGCACTTGTGTTGGTGCAGGAAACCACTTTTGCACTTGTATTAGTGTGGAAAAACCACTTTTCGCACTTGTGTTAGTGTTGAAAAACCACTTTTCGCACTTGTGTTAGTGTTGAAAAACCACTTTTCGCACTTGTGTTAGTGTTGAAAAACCACTTTTCGCACTTGTGTTGGTGCAGGAAACCACTTTTGCACTTGTATTAGTGTGGAAAAAACACTTTTTGCACTTGTGATAGTGTTGAAAAACCACTTTTCGCACTTGTGTTAGTGTTGAAAAACCACTTTTCGCACTTGTGTTGGTGCAGGAAACCACTTTTGCACTTGTATTAGTGTGGAAAAAACACTTTTTGCACTTGTGATAGTGTTGAAAAACCACTTTTCGCACTTGTGTTAGTGTTGAAAAACCACTTTTCGCACTTGTGTTAGTGTTGAAAAACCACTTTTCGCACTTGTGTTAGTGTTGAAAAACCACTTTTTGCACTTGTGATAGTGTTGAAAAACCACTTTTCGCACTTGTGTTGGTGTTGATAAACCACTTTTCGCACTTGTGTTGGTGCAGGAAACCACTTTTGCACTTGTATTAGTGTGGAAAAAACACTTTTTGCACTTGTGATAGTGTTGATAAACCACTTTTCGCACTTGTGCTAGTGTTGAAAAACCACTTTTCGCACTTGTGTTGGTGCAGGAAACCACTTTTGCACTTGTATTAGTGTGGAAAAAACACTTTTTGCACTTGTGATAGTGTTGAAAAACCACTTTTCGCACTTGTGTTAGTGTTGAAAAACCACTTTTCGCACTTGTGTTGGTGCAGGAAACCACTTTTGCACTTGTATTAGTGTGGAAAAACCACTTTTCGCACTTGTGTTAGTGTTGAAAAACCACTTTTCGCACTTGTGTTAGTGTTGAAAAACCACTTTTCGCACTTGTGTTAGTGTTGAAAAACCACTTTTCGCACTTGTGTTGGTGCAGGAAACCACTTTTGCACTTGTATTAGTGTGGAAAAAACACTTTTTGCACTTGTGATAGTGTTGAAAAACCACTTTTCGCACTTGTGTTAGTGTTGAAAAACCACTTTTCACACTTGTGTTGGTGCAGGAAACCACTTTTGCACTTGTATTAGTGTGGAAAAAACACTTTTTGCACTTGTGATAGTGTTGAAAAACCACTTTTCGCACTTGTGTTAGTGTTGAAAAACCACTTTTCGCACTTGTGTTGGTGCAGGAAACCACTTTTGCACTTGTATTAGTGTGGAAAAAACACATTTTGCACTTGTGATAGTGTTGAAATACCACTTTTCGCACTTGTGTTAGTGTTGAAAAACCACTTTTCACACTTGTGTTGGTGCAGGAAACCACTTTTGCACTTGTATTACTGTGGAAAAAACACTTTTTGCACTTGTGATAGTGTTGAAAAACCACTTTTCGCACTTGCGTTGGTGCAGGAAACCACTTTTGCACTTGTATTAGTGTGGAAAAAACACTTTTTGCACTTGTGATAGTGTTGAAAAACCACTTTTTGCACTTGTGATAGTGTTGAAAAACCACTTTTCGCACTTGTGTTAGTGTTGAAAAACCACTTTTCGCACTTGTGTTGGTGCAGGAAAGCACTTTTGCACTTGTATTAGTGTGGAAAAAACACTTTTCGCACTTGTGATAGTGTTGAAAAACCACTTTTCGCACTTGTGTTAGTGTTGAAAAACCACTTTTCGCACTTGTGTTGGTGCAGGAAACCACTTTTGCACTTGTATTAGTGTGGAAAAACCACTTTTCGCACTTGTGTTAGTGTTGAAAAACCACTTTTCGCACTTGTGTTAGTGTTGAAAAACCACTTTTCGCACTTGTGTTGGTGCAGGAAACCACTTCTGCACTTGTATTAGTGTGGAAAAAACACTTTTTGCACTTGTGATAGTGTTGAAAAACCACTGTTCGCACGTGTGTTGGTGTTGAAAAACCACTTTTCGCACTTGTGTTGGTGCAGGAAACCACTTTTGCACTTGTATTAGTGTGGAAAAAACACTTTTTGCACTTGTGATAGTGTTGAAAAACCACTTTTCGCACTTGTGCTAGTGTTGAAAAACCACTTTTCGCACTTGTGTTGGTGCAGGAAACCACTTTTGCACTTGTATTAGTGTGGAAAAAACACTTTTTGCACTTGTGATAGTGTTGAAAAACCACTTTTCGCACTTGTGTTAGTGTTGAAAAACCACTTTTCGCACTTGTGTTGGTGCAGGAAACCACTTTTGCACTTGTATTAGTGTGGAAAAACCACTTTTCGCACTTGTGTTGGTGTTGAAAAACCACTTTTCGCACTTGTGTTAGTGTTGAAAAACCACTTTTCGCACTTGTGTTAGTGTTGAAAAACCACTTTTCGCACTTGTGTTGGTGCAGGAAACCACTTTTGCACTTGTATTAGTGTGGAAAAAACACTTTTTGCACTTGTGATAGTGTTGAAAAACCACTTTTCGCACTTGTGTTAGTGTTGAAAAACCACTTTTCGCACTTGTGTTAGTGTTGAAAAACCACTTTTCGCACTTGTGTTGGTGCAGGAAACCACTTTTGCACTTGTATTAGTGTGGAAAAAACACTTTTTGCACTTGTGATAGTGTTGAAAAACCACTTTTCGCACTTGTGTTAGTGTTGAAAAACCACTTTTCGCACTTGTGTTGGTGCAGGAAACCACTTTTGCACTTGTATTAGTGTGGAAAAACCACTTTTCGCACTTGTGTTAGTGTTGAAAAACCACTTTTCGCACTTGTGTTAGTGTTGAAAAACCACTTTTCGCACTTGTGTTAGTGTTGAAAAACCACTTTTCGCACTTGTGTTGGTGCAGGAAACCACTTTTGCACTTGTATTAGTGTGGAAAAAACACTTTTTGCACTTGTGATAGTGTTGAAAAACCACTTTTCGCACTTGTGTTAGTGTTGAAAAACCACTTTTCGCACTTGTGTTGGTGCAGGAAACCACTTTTGCACTTGTATTAGTGTGGAAAAAACACTTTTTGCACTTGTGATAGTGTTGAAAAACCACTTTTCGCACTTGTGTTAGTGTTGAAAAACCACTTTTCGCACTTGTGTTGGTGCAGGAAACCACTTTTGCACTTGTATTAGTGTGGAAAAAACACATTTTGCACTTGTGATAGTGTTGAAATACCACTTTTCGCACTTGTGTTAGTGTTGAAAAACCACTTTTCACACTTGTGTTGGTGCAGGAAACCACTTTTGCACTTGTATTAGTGTGGAAAAAACACTTTTTGCACTTGTGATAGTGTTGAAAAACCACTTTTCGCACTTGCGTTGGTGCAGGAAACCACTTTTGCACTTGTATTAGTGTGGAAAAAACACTTTTTGCACTTGTGATAGTGTTGAAAAACCACTTTTTGCACTTGTGATAGTGTTGAAAAACCACTTTTCGCACTTGTGTTAGTGTTGAAAAACCACTTTTCGCACTTGTGTTGGTGCAGGAAAGCACTTTTGCACTTGTATTAGTGTGGAAAAAACACTTTTCGCACTTGTGTTAGTGTTGAAAAACCACTTTTCGCACTTGTGTTCGTGTTGAAAAACCACTTTTCGCACTTGTGTTGGTGCAGGAAACCACTTTTGCACTTGTATTAGTGTGGAAAAAACACTTTTTGCACTTGTGATAGTGTTGAAAAACCACTGTTCGCACGTGTGTTGGTGTTGAAAAACCACTTTTCGCACTTGTGTTGGTGCAGGAAACCACTTTTGCACTTGTGTTGGTGCAGGAAACCACTTCTGCACTTGTATTAGTGTGGAAAAAACACTTTTTGCACTTGTGATAGTGTTGAAAAACCACTGTTCGCACGTGTGTTGGTGTTGAAAAACCACTTTTCGCACTTGTGTTGGTGCAGGAAACCACTTTTGCACTTGTATTAGTGTGGAAAAAACACTTTTTGCACTTGTGATAGTGTTGAAAAACCACTTTTCGCACTTGTGCTAGTGTTGAAAAACCACTTTTCGCACTTGTGTTGGTGCAGGAAACCACTTTTGCACTTGTATTAGTGTGGAAAAAACACTTTTTGCACTTGTGATAGTGTTGAAAAACCACTTTTCTCACTTGTGTTAGTGTTGAAAAACCACTTTTCGCACTTGTGTTGGTGCAGGAAACCACTTCTGCACTTGTATTAGTGTGGAAAAAACACTTTTTGCACTTGTGATAGTGTTGAAAAACCACTGTTCGCACGTGTGTTGGTGTTGAAAAACCACTTTTCGCACTTGTGTTGGTGCAGGAAACCACTTTTGCACTTGTATTAGTGTGGAAAAAACACTTTTTCACTTGTGATAGTGTTGAAAAAACCACTTTTCGCACTTGTGCTAGTGTTGAAAAACCACTTTTCGCACTTGTGTTGGTGCAGGAAACCACTTTTGCACTTGTATTAGTGTGGAAAAAACACTTTTTGCACTTGTGATAGTGTTGAAAAACCACTTTTCTCACTTGTGTTAGTGTTGAAAAACCACTTTTCGCACTTGTGTTGGTGCAGGAAACCACTTTTGCACTTGTATTAGTGTGGAAAAACCACTTTTCGCACTTGTGTTGGTGTTGAAAAACCACTTTTCGCACTTGTGTTAGTGTTGAAAAACCACTTTTCGCACTTGTGTTAGTGTTGAAAAACCACTTTTCGCACTTGTGTTGGTGCAGGAAACCACTTTTGCACTTGTATTAGTGTGGAAAAAACACTTTTTGCACTTGTGATAGTGTTGAAAAACCACTTTTCGCACTTGTGTTAGTGTTGAAAAACCACTTTTCGCACTTGTGTTGGTGCAGGAAACCACTTTTGCACTTGTATTAGTGTGGAAAAAACACTTTTCGCACTTGTGTTAGTGTTGAAAAACCACTTTTCGCACTTGTGTTAGTGTTGAAAAACCACTTTTCGCACTTGTGTTAGTGTTGAAAAACCACTTTTCGCACTTGTGTTGGTGCAGGAAACCACTTTTGCACTTGTATTAGTGTGGAAAAAACACTTTTCGCACTTGTGTTAGTGTTGAAAAACCACTTTTTGCACTTGTGTTAGTGTTGAAAAACCACTTTTCGCACTTGTGTTGGTGCAGGAAACCACTTCTGCACTTGTATTAGTGTGGAAAAAACACTTTTTGCACTTGTGATAGTGTTGAAAAACCACTTTTCGCACTTGTGTTGGTGTTGATAAACCACTTTTCGCACTTGTGTTGGTGCAGGAAACCACTTTTGCACTTGTATTAGTGTGGAAAAAACACTTTTTGCACTTGTGATAGTGTTGATAAACCACTTTTCGCACTTGTGCTAGTGTTGAAAAACCACTTTTCGCACTTGTGTTGGTGCAGGAAACCACTTTTGCACTTGTATTAGTGTGGAAAAAACACTTTTTGCACTTGTGATAGTGTTGAAAAACAACTTTTCGCACTTGTGTTAGTGTTGAAAAACCACTTTTCGCACTTGTGTTGGTGCAGGAAACCACTTTTGCACTTGTATTAGTGTGGAAAAACCACTTTTCGCACTTGTGTTAGTGTTGAAAAACCACTTTTCGCACTTGTGTTAGTGTTGAAAAACCACTTTTCGCACTTGTGTTAGTGTTGAAAAACCACTTTTCGCACTTGTGTTGGTGCAGGAAACCACTTTTGCACTTGTATTAGTGTGGAAAAAACACTTTTTGCACTTGTGATAGTGTTGAAAAATCACTTTTCGCACTTGTGTTAGTGTTGAAAAACCACTTTTCGCACTTGTGTTGGTGCAGGAAAACACTTTTGCACTTGTATTAGTGTGGAAAAAACACTTTTTGCACTTGTGATAGTGTTGAAAAACCACTTTTCGCACTTGTGTTAGTGTTGAAAAACCACTTTTCGCACTTGTGTTGGTGCAGGAAACCACTTTTGCACTTGTATTAGTGTGGAAAAAACACATTTTGCACTTGTGATAGTGTTGAAATACCACTTTTCGCACTTGTGTTAGTGTTGAAAAACCACTTTTCACACTTGTGTTGGTGCAGGAAACCACTTTTGCACTTGTATTAGTGTGGAAAAAACACTTTTTGCACTTGTGATAGTGTTGAAAAACCACTTTTCGCACTTGCGTTGGTGCAGGAAACCACTTTTGCACTTGTATTAGTGTGGAAAAAACACTTTTTGCACTTGTGATAGTGTTGAAAAACCACTTTTTGCACTTGTGATAGTGTTGAAAAACCACTTTTCGCACTTGTGTTAGTGTTGAAAAACCACTTTTCGCACTTGTGTTGGTGCAGGAAAGCACTTTTGCACTTGTATTAGTGTGGAAAAAACACTTTTCGCACTTGTGATAGTGTTGAAAAACCACTTTTCGCACTTGTGTTAGTGTTGAAAAACCACTTTTCGCACTTGTGTTGGTGCAGGAAACCACTTTTGCACTTGTATTAGTGTGGAAAAACCACTTTTCGCACTTGTGTTAGTGTTGAAAAACCACTTTTCGCACTTGTGTTAGTGTTGAAAAACCACTTTTCGCACTTGTGTTGGTGCAGGAAACCACTTCTGCACTTGTATTAGTGTGGAAAAAACACTTTTTGCACTTGTGATAGTGTTGAAAAACCACTGTTCGCACGTGTGTTGGTGTTGAAAAACCACTTTTCGCACTTGTGTTGGTGCAGGAAACCACTTTTGCACTTGTATTAGTGTGGAAAAAACACTTTTTGCACTTGTGATAGTGTTGAAAAACCACTTTTCGCACTTGTGCTAGTGTTGAAAAACCACTTTTCGCACTTGTGTTGGTGCAGGAAACCACTTTTGCACTTGTATTAGTGTGGAAAAAACACTTTTTGCACTTGTGATAGTGTTGAAAAACCACTTTTCGCACTTGTGTTAGTGTTGAAAAACCACTTTTCGCACTTGTGTTGGTGCAGGAAACCACTTTTGCACTTGTATTAGTGTGGAAAAACCACTTTTCGCACTTGTGTTGGTGTTGAAAAACCACTTTTCGCACTTGTGTTAGTGTTGAAAAACCACTTTTCGCACTTGTGTTAGTGTTGAAAAACCACTTTTCGCACTTGTGTTGGTGCAGGAAACCACTTTTGCACTTGTATTAGTGTGGAAAAAACACTTTTTGCACTTGTGATAGTGTTGAAAAACCACTTTTCGCACTTGTGTTAGTGTTGAAAAACCACTTTTCGCACTTGTGTTGGTGCAGGAAACCACTTTTGCACTTGTATTAGTGTGGAAAAAACACTTTTCGCACTTGTGTTAGTGTTGAAAAACCACTTTTCGCACTTGTGTTAGTGTTGAAAAACCACTTTTCGCACTTGTGTTGGTGCAGGAAACCACTTCTGCACTTGTATTAGTGTGGAAAAAACACTTTTTGCACTTGTGATAGTGTTGAAAAACCACTTTTCGCACTTGTGTTGGTGTTGATAAACCACTTTTCGCACTTGTGTTGGTGCAGGAAACCACTTTTGCACTTGTATTAGTGTGGAAAAAACACTTTTTGCACTTGTGATAGTGTTGAAAAACCACTTTTCGCACTTGTGCTAGTGTTGAAAAACCACTTTTCGCACTTGTGTTGGTGCAGGAAACCACTTTTGCACTTGTATTAGTGTGGAAAAAACACTTTTTGCACTTGTGATAGTGTTGAAAAACCACTTTTCGCACTTGTGTTAGTGTTGAAAAACCACTTTTCGCACTTGTGTTGGTGCAGGAAACCACTTTTGCACTTGTATTAGTGTGGAAAAACCACTTTTCGCACTTGTGTTAGTGTTGAAAAACCACTTTTCGCACTTGTGTTAGTGTTGAAAAACCACTTTTCGCACTTGTGTTAGTGTTGAAAAACCACTTTTCGCACTTGTGTTGGTGCAGGAAACCACTTTTGCACTTGTATTAGTGTGGAAAAAACACTTTTTGCACTTGTGATAGTGTTGAAAAACCACTTTTCGCACTTGTGTTAGTGTTGAAAAACCACTTTTCGCACTTGTGTTGGTGCAGGAAACCACTTTTGCACTTGTATTAGTGTGGAAAAAACACTTTTTGCACTTGTGATAGTGTTGAAAAACCACTTTTCGCACTTGTGTTAGTGTTGAAAAACCACTTTTCGCACTTGTGTTAGTGTTGAAAAACCACTTTTCGCACTTGTGTTAGTGTTGAAAAACCACTTTTTGCACTTGTGATAGTGTTGAAAAACCACTTTTCGCACTTGTGTTGGTGTTGATAAACCACTTTTCGCACTTGTGTTGGTGCAGGAAACCACTTTTGCACTTGTATTAGTGTGGAAAAAACACTTTTTGCACTTGTGATAGTGTTGATAAACCACTTTTCGCACTTGTGCTAGTGTTGAAAAACCACTTTTCGCACTTGTGTTGGTGCAGGAAACCACTTTTGCACTTGTATTAGTGTGGAAAAAACACTTTTTGCACTTGTGATAGTGTTGAAAAACCACTTTTCGCACTTGTGTTAGTGTTGAAAAACCACTTTTCGCACTTGTGTTGGTGCAGGAAACCACTTTTGCACTTGTATTAGTGTGGAAAAACCACTTTTCGCACTTGTGTTAGTGTTGAAAAACCACTTTTCGCACTTGTGTTAGTGTTGAAAAACCACTTTTCGCACTTGTGTTAGTGTTGAAAAACCACTTTTCGCACTTGTGTTGGTGCAGGAAACCACTTTTGCACTTGTATTAGTGTGGAAAAAACACTTTTTGCACTTGTGATAGTGTTGAAAAACCACTTTTCGCACTTGTGTTAGTGTTGAAAAACCACTTTTCGCACTTGTGTTGGTGCAGGAAACCACTTTTGCACTTGTATTAGTGTGGAAAAAACACTTTTTGCACTTGTGATAGTGTTGAAAAACCACTTTTCGCACTTGTGTTAGTGTTGAAAAACCACTTTTCGCACTTGTGTTGGTGCAGGAAACCACTTTTGCACTTGTATTAGTGTGGAAAAAACACATTTTGCACTTGTGATAGTGTTGAAATACCACTTTTCGCACTTGTGTTAGTGTTGAAAAACCACTTTTCACACTTGTGTTGGTGCAGGAAACCACTTTTGCACTTGTATTACTGTGGAAAAAACACTTTTTGCACTTGTGATAGTGTTGAAAAACCACTTTTCGCACTTGCGTTGGTGCAGGAAACCACTTTTGCACTTGTATTAGTGTGGAAAAAACACTTTTTGCACTTGTGATAGTGTTGAAAAACCACTTTTTGCACTTGTGATAGTGTTGAAAAACCACTTTTCGCACTTGTGTTAGTGTTGAAAAACCACTTTTCGCACTTGTGTTGGTGCAGGAAAGCACTTTTGCACTTGTATTAGTGTGGAAAAAACACTTTTCGCACTTGTGATAGTGTTGAAAAACCACTTTTCGCACTTGTGTTAGTGTTGAAAAACCACTTTTCGCACTTGTGTTGGTGCAGGAAACCACTTTTGCACTTGTATTAGTGTGGAAAAACCACTTTTCGCACTTGTGTTAGTGTTGAAAAACCACTTTTCGCACTTGTGTTAGTGTTGAAAAACCACTTTTCGCACTTGTGTTGGTGCAGGAAACCACTTCTGCACTTGTATTAGTGTGGAAAAAACACTTTTTGCACTTGTGATAGTGTTGAAAAACCACTGTTCGCACGTGTGTTGGTGTTGAAAAACCACTTTTCGCACTTGTGTTGGTGCAGGAAACCACTTTTGCACTTGTATTAGTGTGGAAAAAACACTTTTTGCACTTGTGATAGTGTTGAAAAACCACTTTTCGCACTTGTGCTAGTGTTGAAAAACCACTTTTCGCACTTGTGTTGGTGCAGGAAACCACTTTTGCACTTGTATTAGTGTGGAAAAAACACTTTTTGCACTTGTGATAGTGTTGAAAAACCACTTTTCGCACTTGTGTTAGTGTTGAAAAACCACTTTTCGCACTTGTGTTGGTGCAGGAAACCACTTTTGCACTTGTATTAGTGTGGAAAAAACACTTTTCGCACTTGTGTTGGTGTTGAAAAACCACTTTTCGCACTTGTGTTAGTGTTGAAAAACCACTTTTCGCACTTGTGTTAGTGTTGAAAAACCACTTTTCGCACTTGTGTTGGTGCAGGAAACCACTTTTGCACTTGTATTAGTGTGGAAAAAACACTTTTTGCACTTGTGATAGTGTTGAAAAACCACTTTTCGCACTTGTGTTAGTGTTGAAAAACCACTTTTCGCACTTGTGTTGGTGCAGGAAACCACTTTTGCACTTGTATTAGTGTGGAAAAAACACTTTTCGCACTTGTGTTAGTGTTGAAAAACCACTTTTCGCACTTGTGTTAGTGTTGAAAAAACACTTTTCGCACTTGTGTTGGTGCAGGAAACCACTTCTGCACTTGTATTAGTGTGGAAAAAACACTTTTTGCACTTGTGATAGTGTTGAAAAACCACTTTTCGCACTTGTGCTAGTGTTGAAAAACCACTTTTCGCACTTGTGTTGGTGCAGGAAACCACTTTTGCACTTGTATTAGTGTGGAAAAAACACTTTTTGCACTTGTGATAGTGTTGAAAAACCACTTTTCGCACTTGTGTTAGTGTTGAAAAACCACTTTTCGCACTTGTGTTGGTGCAGGAAACCACTTTTGCACTTGTATTAGTGTGGAAAAACCACTTTTCGCACTTGTGTTGGTGTTGAAAAACCACTTTTCGCACTTGTGTTAGTGTTGAAAAACCACTTTTCGCACTTGTGTTAGTGTTGAAAAACCACTTTTCGCACTTGTGTTGGTGCAGGAAACCACTTTTGCACTTGTATTAGTGTGGAAAAAACACTTTTTGCACTTGTGATAGTGTTGAAAAACCACTTTTCGCACTTGTGTTAGTGTTGAAAAACCACTTTTCGCACTTGTGTTGGTGCAGGAAACCACTTTTGCACTTGTATTAGTGTGGAAAAAACACTTTTCGCACTTGTGTTAGTGTTGAAAAACCACTTTTCGCACTTGTGTTAGTGTTGAAAAAACACTTTTCGCACTTGTGTTGGTGCAGGAAACCACTTCTGCACTTGTATTAGTGTGGAAAAAACACTTTTTGCACTTGTGATAGTGTTGAAAAACCACTTTTCGCACTTGTGTTGGTGTTGATAAACCACTTTTCGCACTTGTGTTGGTGCAGGAAACCACTTTTGCACTTGTATTAGTGTGGAAAAAACACTTTTTGCACTTGTGATAGTGTTGAAAAACCACTTTTCGCACTTGTGCTAGTGTTGAAAAACCACTTTTCGCACTTGTGTTGGTGCAGGAAACCACTTTTGCACTTGTATTAGTGTGGAAAAAACACTTTTTGCACTTGTGATAGTGTTGAAAAACCACTTTTCGCACTTGTGTTAGTGTTGAAAAACCACTTTTCGCACTTGTGTTGGTGCAGGAAACCACTTTTGCACTTGTATTAGTGTGGAAAAACCACTTTTCGCACTTGTGTTGGTGTTGAAAAACCACTTTTCGCACTTGTGTTAGTGTTGAAAAACCACTTTTCGCACTTGTGTTAGTGTTGAAAAACCACTTTTCGCACTTGTGTTGGTGCAGGAAACCACTTTTGCACTTGTATTAGTGTGGAAAAAACACTTTTTGCACTTGTGATAGTGTTGAAAAACCACTTTTCGCACTTGTGTTAGTGTTGAAAAACCACTTTTCGCACTTGTGTTGGTGCAGGAAACCACTTTTGCACTTGTATTAGTGTGGAAAAAACACTTTTTGCACTTGTGATAGTGTTGAAAAACCACTTTTCGCACTTGTGTTAGTGTTGAAAAACCACTTTTCGCACTTGTGTTGGTGCAGGAAACCACTTTTGCACTTGTATTAGTGTGGAAAAAACACATTTTGCACTTGTGATAGTGTTGAAAAACCACTTTTCGCACTTGTGTTAGTGTTGAAAAACCACTTTTGCACTTGTATTAGTGTGGAAAAAACACTTTTGCACTTGTGATAGTGTTGAAAAACCACTTTTTGCACTTGTGATAGTGTTGAAAAACCACTTTTCGCACTTGTGTTAGTGTTGAAAAAGCACTTTTCGCACTTGTGTTGGTGCAGGAAAGCACTTTTGCACTTGTATTAGTGTGGAAAAAACACTTTTCGCACTTGTGTTAGTGTTGAAAAACCACTTTTCGCACTTGTGTTCGTGTTGAAAAACCACTTTTCGCACTTGTGTTGGTGCAGGAAACCACTTTTGCACTTGTATTAGTGTGGAAAAAACACTTTTTGCACTTGTGATAGTGTTGAAAAACCACTTTTCGCACTTGTGTTAGTGTTGAAAAACCACTTTTCGCACTTGTGTTGGTGCAGGAAACCACTTTTGCACTTGTATTAGTGTGGAAAAACCACTTTTCGCACTTGTGTTAGTGTTGAAAAACCACTTTTCGCACTTGTGTTAGTGTTGAAAAACCACTTTTCGCACTTGTGTTGGTGCAGGAAACCACTTCTGCACTTGTATTAGTGTGGAAAAAACACTTTTTGCACTTGTGATAGTGTTGAAAAACCACTTTTCGCACTTGTGTTGGTGTTGATAAACCACTTTTCGCACTTGTGTTGGTGCAGGAAACCACTTTTGCACTTGTATTAGTGTGGAAAAAACACTTTTTGCACTTGTGATAGTGTTGAAAAACCACTTTTCGCACTTGTGTTAGTGTTGAAAAACCACTTTTCGCACTTGTGTTGGTGCAGGAAACCACTTTTGCACTTGTATTAGTGTGGAAAAAACACTTTTTGCACTTGTGATAGTGTTGAAAAACCACTTTTCGCACTTGTGTTAGTGTTGAAAAACCACTTTTCGCACTTGTGTTGGTGCAGGAAACCACTTTTGCACTTGTATTAGTGTGGAAAAAACCACTTTTCGCACTTGTGTTAGTGTTGAAAAACCACTTTTCGCACTTGTGTTAGTGTTGAAAAACCACTTTTCGCACTTGTGTTAGTGTTGAAAAACCACTTTTCGCACTTGTGTTGGTGCAGGAAACCACTTTTGCACTTGTATTAGTGTGGAAAAAACACTTTTTGCACTTGTGATAGTGTTGAAAAACCACTTTTCGCACTTGTGTTAGTGTTGAAAAACCACTTTTCGCACTTGTGTTGGTGCAGGAAACCACTTTTGCACTTGTATTAGTGTGGAAAAAACACTTTTCGCACTTGTGTTAGTGTTGAAAAACCACTTTTCGCACTTGTGTTAGTGTTGAAAAACCACTTTTCGCACTTGTGTTGGTGCAGGAAACCACTTCTGCACTTGTATTAGTGTGGAAAAAACACTTTTTGCACTTGTGATAGTGTTGAAAAACCACTTTTCGCACTTGTGCTAGTGTTGAAAAACCACTTTTCGCACTTGTGTTGGTGCAGGAAACCACTTTTGCACTTGTATTAGTGTGGAAAAAAACACTTTTTGCACTTGTGATAGTGTTGAAAAACCACTTTTCGCACTTGTGTTAGTGTTGAAAAACCACTTTTCGCACTTGTGTTGGTGCAGGAAACCACTTTTGCACTTGTATTAGTGTGGAAAAACCACTTTTCGCACTTGTGTTGGTGTTGAAAAACCACTTTTCGCACTTGTGTTAGTGTTGAAAAACCACTTTTCGCACTTGTGTTAGTGTTGAAAACCACTTTTCGCACTTGTGTTGGTGCAGGAAACCACTTTTGCACTTGTATTAGTGTGGAAAAAAACACTTTTTGCACTTGTGATAGTGTTGAAAAACCACTTTTCGCACTTGTGTTAGTGTTGAAAAAACCACTTTTCGCACTTGTGTTGGTGCAGGAAACCACTTTTGCACTTGTATTAGTGTGGAAAAAACACTTTTTGCACTTGCGATAGTGTTGAAAAACCACTTTTCGCACTTGTGTTAGTGTTGAAAAACCACTTTTCGCACTTGTGTTGGTGCAGGAAACCACTTTTGCACTTGTATTAGTGTGGAAAAAACACATTTTGCACTTGTGATAGTGTTGAAAAACCACTTTTCGCACTTGTGTTAGTGTTGAAAAACCACTTTTGCACTTGTATTAGTGTGGAAAAAACACTTTTTGCACTTGTGATAGTGTTGAAAAACCACTTTTTGCACTTGTGATAGTGTTGAAAAACCACTTTTCGCACTTGTGTTAGTGTTGAAAAAGCACTTTTCGCACTTGTGTTGGTGCAGGAAAGCACTTTTGCACTTGTATTAGTGTGGAAAAAACACTTTTCGCACTTGTGTTAGTGTTGAAAAACCACTTTTCGCACTTGTGTTCGTGTTGAAAAACCACTTTTCGCACTTGTGTTGGTGCAGGAAACCACTTTTGCACTTGTATTAGTGTGGAAAAAACACTTTTTGCACTTGTGATAGTGTTGAAAAACCACTTTTCGCACTTGTGTTAGTGTTGAAAAACCACTTTTCGCACTTGTGTTGGTGCAGGAAACCACTTTTGCACTTGTATTAGTGTGGAAAAACCACTTTTCGCACTTGTGTTAGTGTTGAAAAACCACTTTTCGCACTTGTGTTAGTGTTGAAAAACCACTTTTCGCACTTGTGTTGGTGCAGGAAACCACTTCTGCACTTGTATTAGTGTGGAAAAAACACTTTTTGCACTTGTGATAGTGTTGAAAAACCACTTTTCGCACTTGTGTTGGTGTTGATAAACCACTTTTCGCACTTGTGTTGGTGCAGGAAACCACTTTTGCACTTGTATTAGTGTGGAAAAAACACTTTTTGCACTTGTGATAGTGTTGAAAAACCACTTTTCGCACTTGTGCTAGTGTTGAAAAACCACTTTTCGCACTTGTGTTGGTGCAGGAAACCACTTTTGCACTTGTATTAGTGTGGAAAAAACACTTTTTGCACTTGTGATAGTGTTGAAAAACCACTTTTCGCACTTGTGTTAGTGTTGAAAAACCACTTTTCGCACTTGTGTTGGTGCAGGAAACCACTTTTGCACTTGTATTAGTGTGGAAAAAACCACTTTTCGCACTTGTGTTAGTGTTGAAAAACCACTTTTCGCACTTGTGTTAGTGTTGAAAAACCACTTTTCGCACTTGTGTTAGTGTTGAAAAACCACTTTTCGCACTTGTGTTGGTGCAGGAAACCACTTTTGCACTTGTATTAGTGTGGAAAAAACACTTTTTGCACTTGTGATAGTGTTGAAAAACCACTTTTCGCACTTGTGTTAGTGTTGAAAAACCACTTTTCGCACTTGTGTTGGTGCAGGAAACCACTTTTGCACTTGTATTAGTGTGGAAAAAACACTTTTCGCACTTGTGTTAGTGTTGAAAAACCACTTTTCGCACTTGTGTTAGTGTTGAAAAACCACTTTTCGCACTTGTGTTGGTGCAGGAAACCACTTCTGCACTTGTATTAGTGTGGAAAAAACACTTTTTGCACTTGTGATAGTGTTGAAAAACCACTTTTCGCACTTGTGCTAGTGTTGAAAAACCACTTTTCGCACTTGTGTTGGTGCAGGAAACCACTTTTGCACTTGTATTAGTGTGGAAAAAAACACTTTTTGCACTTGTGATAGTGTTGAAAAACCACTTTTCGCACTTGTGTTAGTGTTGAAAAACCACTTTTCGCACTTGTGTTGGTGCAGGAAACCACTTTTGCACTTGTATTAGTGTGGAAAAACCACTTTTCGCACTTGTGTTGGTGTTGAAAAACCACTTTTCGCACTTGTGTTAGTGTTGAAAAACCACTTTTCGCACTTGTGTTAGTGTTGAAAAACCACTTTTCGCACTTGTGTTGGTGCAGGAAACCACTTTTGCACTTGTATTAGTGTGGAAAAAACACTTTTTGCACTTGTGATAGTGTTGAAAAACCACTTTTCGCACTTTAGTCTAGTAGGAAGACTAGGTCCCCCTGCACCCCCCGGAGATATACTTCTAATCAGTGTTTCTAGATTGGAAAAAATGTGTAGAAAATGACTAGCTATGGCCCCAAGCTGAAAAAATGTCCCACATACCATTTTTATGCAAATTACTGCTGCCATTATCAAAAAAAGACTAGGTCCCCCTGCACCCCCCGGAGATATACTTCTAATCAGTGTTTCGAGATTGGAAAAAATGTGTAGAAAATGACTAGCTATGGCCCCAAGCTGAAAAAATGTCCCACATACCATTTATATGCAAATTACTGCTGCCATTATCAAAAAAAGACTAGGTCCCCCTGCACCCCCCGGAGATATACTTCTAATCAGTGTTTCTAGATTGGAAAAAATGTGTAGAAAATGACTAGCTATGGCCCCAAGCTGAAAAAATGTCCCACATACCATTTTTATGCAAATTACTGCTGCCATTATCAAAAAAAGACTAGGTCCCCCTGCACCCCCCGGAGATATACTGAAACTGGCAGTGACTGGTGATTGAAATGCGGTGCCTTTTTGTGTTTCAGGTCGAGGTACGTGAACTCCCCACGATCTACAGCAACCAGGAAGAGACTGATACCAGGGTGGTTCTGTACCTCCATCATGCTGCTACCATCGGATACAAGAACGCTGTAGTCAGAACACCGGACACAGACATCCTCCTGATCCTGCTCCACCATGCCCACAACATCAAGCTGACGGTGTACCTGGATACAGGGTCAGGGAAGCATCGCCAACTTGTCAACGTCTCTGAGCTGGCAGAATCCCTGGGAGAGGACTACTGTGCCACTCTCCTGGGGTACTATGTGTTCAGCGGAGAAGACTGCACCAGTGCCTTCAAAGGGAAGGGAAAAGTCGGGCCCTTGAAAAAGCTGGAGAAGAATCCCAGGTTTCACAGGGCATTCGGTGAATTTCACAGGGTATTTAGAAAAATAAAACTTTGTGTTAACGTCTGTGTAGACGGACCTTAATATGAGTCTATTATTTCGTAAAACTGTGATTATTTTGTAAATAAAGCACTAATTAGCATACTAGTATACCATAGACACATGTAATCATGTTATGAATAGTTCTATCATGATCTATGCCCTTCAAAACATGGGTCTAGACACCTTCATTTTTCAATTATCTGCAATATTGGCTGAGATATGTCAAAAATCGTTTTTTTGATAATGGCAGCAGTAATTTGCATAAAGATGGTATGTGGGACATGTTTTCAGCTTGGGGCCATAGCTAGTCATTTTCTACACATTTTTTCCAATCTAGAAACACTGATTAGAAGTATATCTCCGGGGGGTGCAGGGGGACCTAGTCTTTTTTTGATAATGGCAGCAGTAATTTGCATAAAAATGGTATGTGGGACATTTTGTCAGCTTGGGGCCATAGCTAGTCATTTTCTACACATTGTTTCCAATCTAGAAACACTGATTAGAAGTATATCTCCGGGGGGTGCAGGGGGACCTAGTCTTCCTACTAGACTACTTGTGTTAGTGTTGAAAAACCACTTTTCGCACTTGTGTTGGTGCAGGAAACCACTTTTGCACTTGTATTAGTGTGGAAAAAACACTTTTCGCACTTGCGTTAGTGTTGAAAAACCACTTTTCGCACTTGTGTTAGTGTTGAAAAACCACTTTTCGCACTTGTGTTGGTGCAGGAAACCACTTCTGCACTTGTATTAGTGTGGAAAAAACAATTTTTGCACTTGTGATAGTGTTGAAAAACCACTTTTCGCACTTGTGTTAGTGTTGAAAAACCACTTTTCGCACTTGTGTTGGTGCAGGAAACCACTTTTGCACTTGTATTAGTGTGGAAAAAACACTTTTCGCACTTGTGTTAGTGTTGAAAAACCACTTTTTGCACTTGTGTTAGTGTTGAAAAACCACTTTTCGCACTTGTGTTGGTGCAGGAAACCACTTCTGCACTTGTATTAGTGTGGAAAAAACACTTTTTGCACTTGTGATAGTGTTGAAAAACCACTTTTCGCACTTGTGTTGGTGTTGATAAACCACTTTTCGCACTTGTGTTGGTGCAGGAAACCACTTTTGCACTTGTATTAGTGTGGAAAAAACACTTTTTGCACTTGTGATAGTGTTGAAAAACCACTTTTCGCACTTGTGCTAGTGTTGAAAAACCACTTTTTGCACTTGTGTTGGTGCAGGAAACCACTTTTGCACTTGTATTAGTGTGGAAAAAACACTTTTTGCACTTGTGATAGTGTTGAAAAACCACTTTTCGCACTTGTGTTAGTGTTGAAAAACCACTTTTCGCACTTGTGTTGGTGCAGGAAACCACTTTTGCACTTGTATTAGTGTGGAAAAACCACTTTTCGCACTTGTGTTAGTGTTGAAAAACCACTTTTCGCACTTGTGTTAGTGTTGAAAAACCACTTTTCGCACTTGTGTTAGTGTTGAAAAACCACTTTTCGCACTTGTGTTGGTGCAGGAAACCACTTTTGCACTTGTATTAGTGTGGAAAAAACACTTTTTGCACTTGTGATAGTGTTGAAAAACCACTTTTCGCACTTGTGTTAGTGTTGAAAAACCACTTTTCGCACTTGTGTTGGTGCAGGAAACCACTTCTGCACTTGTATTAGTGTGGAAAAAACAATTTTTGCACTTGTGATAGTGTTGAAAAACCACTTTTCGCACTTGTGTTAGTGTTGAAAAACCACTTTTCGCACTTGTGTTGGTGCAGGAAACCACTTTTGCACTTGTATTAGTGTGGAAAAAACACTTTTCGCACTTGTGTTAGTGTTGAAAAACCACTTTTTGCACTTGTGTTAGTGTTGAAAAACCACTTTTCGCACTTGTGTTGGTGCAGGAAACCACTTCTGCACTTGTATTAGTGTGGAAAAAACACTTTTTGCACTTGTGATAGTGTTGAAAAACCACTTTTCGCACTTGTGTTGGTGTTGATAAACCACTTTTCGCACTTGTGTTGGTGCAGGAAACCACTTTTGCACTTGTATTAGTGTGGAAAAAACACTTTTTGCACTTGTGATAGTGTTGAAAAACCACTTTTCGCACTTGTGCTAGTGTTGAAAAACCACTTTTTGCACTTGTGTTGGTGCAGGAAACCACTTTTGCACTTGTATTAGTGTGGAAAAAACACTTTTTGCACTTGTGATAGTGTTGAAAAACCACTTTTCGCACTTGTGTTAGTGTTGAAAAACCACTTTTCGCACTTGTGTTGGTGCAGGAAACCACTTTTGCACTTGTATTAGTGTGGAAAAACCACTTTTCGCACTTGTGTTAGTGTTGAAAAACCACTTTTCGCACTTGTGTTAGTGTTGAAAAACCACTTTTCGCACTTGTGTTAGTGTTGAAAAACCACTTTTCGCACTTGTGTTGGTGCAGGAAACCACTTTTGCACTTGTATTAGTGTGGAAAAAACACTTTTTGCACTTGTGATAGTGTTGAAAAACCACTTTTCGCACTTGTGTTAGTGTTGAAAAACCACTTTTCGCACTTGTGTTGGTGCAGGAAACCACTTTTGCACTTGTATTAGTGTGGAAAAAACACTTTTTGCACTTGTGATAGTGTTGAAAAACCACTTTTCGCACTTGTGTTAGTGTTGAAAAACCACTTTTCGCACTTGTGTTGGTGCAGGAAACCACTTTTGCACTTGTATTAGTGTGGAAAAAACACATTTTGCACTTGTGATAGTGTTGAAATACCACTTTTCGCACTTGTGTTAGTGTTGAAAAACCACTTTTCACACTTGTGTTGGTGCAGGAAACCACTTTTGCACTTGTATTAGTGTGGAAAAAACACTTTTTGCACTTGTGATAGTGTTGAAAAACCACTTTTCGCACTTGCGTTGGTGCAGGAAACCACTTTTGCACTTGTATTAGTGTGGAAAAAACACTTTTTGCACTTGTGATAGTGTTGAAAAACCACTTTTTGCACTTGTGATAGTGTTGAAAAACCACTTTTCGCACTTGTGTTAGTGTTGAAAAACCACTTTTCGCACTTGTGTTGGTGCAGGAAAGCACTTTTGCACTTGTATTAGTGTGGAAAAAACACTTTTCGCACTTGTGTTAGTGTTGAAAAACCACTTTTCGCACTTGTGTTGGTGCAGGAAACCACTTCTGCACTTGTATTAGTGTGGAAAAAACACTTTTTGCACTTGTGATAGTGTTGAAAAACCACTGTTCGCACGTGTGTTGGTGTTGAAAAACCACTTTTCGCACTTGTGTTGGTGCAGGAAACCACTTTTGCACTTGTATTAGTGTGGAAAAAACACTTTTTGCACTTGTGATAGTGTTGAAAAACCACTTTTCGCACTTGTGCTAGTGTTGAAAAACCACTTTTCGCACTTGTGTTGGTGCAGGAAACCACTTTTGCACTTGTATTAGTGTGGAAAAAACACTTTTTGCACTTGTGATAGTGTTGAAAAACCACTTTTCGCACTTGTGTTAGTGTTGAAAAACCACTTTTCGCACTTGTGTTGGTGCAGGAAACCACTTTTGCACTTGTATTAGTGTGGAAAAACCACTTTTCGCACTTGTGTTAGTGTTGAAAAACCACTTTTCGCACTTGTGTTAGTGTTGAAAAACCACTTTTCGCACTTGTGTTAGTGTTGAAAAACCACTTTTCGCACTTGTGTTGGTGCAGGAAACCACTTTTGCACTTGTATTAGTGTGGAAAAAACACTTTTTGCACTTGTGATAGTGTTGAAAAACCACTTTTCGCACTTGTGTTAGTGTTGAAAAACCACTTTTCGCACTTGTGTTGGTGCAGGAAACCACTTTTGCACTTGAATTAGTGTGGAAAAACCACTTTTCGCACTTGTGTTAGTGTTGAAAAACCACTTTTCGCACTTGTGTTAGTGTTGAAAAACCACTTTTCGCACTTGTGTTAGTGTTGAAAAACCACTTTTCGCACTTGTGTTAGTGTTGAAAAACCACTTTTCGCACTTGTGTTGGTGCAGGAAACCACTTCTGCACTTGTATTAGTGTGGAAAAAACACTTTTTGCACTTGTGATAGTGTTGAAAAACCACTTTTCGCACTTGTGTTGGTGTTGATAAACCACTTTTCGCACTTGTGTTGGTGCAGGAAACCACTTTTGCACTTGCATTAGTGTGGAAAAAACACTTTTTGCACTTGTGATAGTGTTGAAAAACCACTTTTCGCACTTGTGCTAGTGTTGAAAAACCACTTTTCGCACTTGTGTTGGTGCAGGAAACCACTTTTGCACTTGTATTAGTGTGGAAAAAACACTTTTTGCACTTGTGATAGTGTTGAAAAACCACTTTTCGCACTTGTGTTAGTGTTGAAAAACCACTTTTCGCACTTGTGTTGGTGCAGGAAACCACTTTTGCACTTGTATTAGTGTGGAAAAAACCACTTTTCGCACTTGTGTTAGTGTTGAAAAACCACTTTTTGCACTTGTGTTAGTGTTGAAAAACCACTTTTCGCACTTGTGTTAGTGTTGAAAAACCACTTTTCGCACTTGTGTTGGTGCAGGAAACCACTTTTGCACTTGTATTAGTGTGGAAAAAACACTTTTTGCACTTGTGATAGTGTTGAAAAACCACTTTTCGCACTTGTGTTAGTGTTGAAAAACCACTTTTCGCACTTGTGTTGGTGCAGGAAACCACTTTTGCACTTGTATTAGTGTGGAAAAAACACTTTTCGCACTTGTGTTAGTGTTGAAAAACCACTTTTCGCACTTGTGTTAGTGTTGAAAAACCACTTTTCGCACTTGTGTTGGTGCAGGAAACCACTTCTGCACTTGTATTAGTGTGGAAAAAACACTTTTTGCACTTGTGATAGTGTTGAAAAACCACTTTTCGCACTTGTGCTAGTGTTGAAAAACCACTTTTCGCACTTGTGTTGGTGCAGGAAACCACTTTTGCACTTGTATTAGTGTGGAAAAAAACACTTTTTGCACTTGTGATAGTGTTGAAAAACCACTTTTCGCACTTGTGTTAGTGTTGAAAAACCACTTTTCGCACTTGTGTTGGTGCAGGAAACCACTTTTGCACTTGTATTAGTGTGGAAAAACCACTTTTCGCACTTGTGTTGGTGTTGAAAAACCACTTTTCGCACTTGTGTTAGTGTTGAAAAACCACTTTTCGCACTTGTGTTAGTGTTGAAAAACCACTTTTCGCACTTGTGTTGGTGCAGGAAACCACTTTTGCACTTGTATTAGTGTGGAAAAAACACTTTTTGCACTTGTGATAGTGTTGAAAAACCACTTTTCGCACTTGTGTTAGTGTTGAAAAACCACTTTTCGCACTTGTGTTGGTGCAGGAAACCACTTTTGCACTTGTATTAGTGTGGAAAAAACACTTTTCGCACTTGCGTTAGTGTTGAAAAACCACTTTTCGCACTTGTGTTAGTGTTGAAAAACCACTTTTCGCACTTGTGTTGGTGCAGGAAACCACTTCTGCACTTGTATTAGTGTGGAAAAAACAATTTTTGCACTTGTGATAGTGTTGAAAAACCACTTTTCGCACTTGTGTTAGTGTTGAAAAACCACTTTTCGCACTTGTGTTGGTGCAGGAAACCACTTTTGCACTTGTATTAGTGTGGAAAAACACTTTTCGCACTTGTGTTAGTGTTGAAAAACCACTTTTTGCACTTGTGTTAGTGTTGAAAAACCACTTTTCGCACTTGTGTTGGTGCAGGAAACCACTTCTGCACTTGTATTAGTGTGGAAAAAACACTTTTTGCACTTGTGATAGTGTTGAAAAACCACTTTTCGCACTTGTGTTGGTGTTGATAAACCACTTTTCGCACTTGTGTTGGTGCAGGAAACCACTTTTGCACTTGTATTAGTGTGGAAAAAACACTTTTTGCACTTGTGATAGTGTTGATAAACCACTTTTCGCACTTGTGCTAGTGTTGAAAAACCACTTTTTGCACTTGTGTTGGTGCAGGAAACCACTTTTGCACTTGTATTAGTGTGGAAAAAACACTTTTTGCACTTGTGATAGTGTTGAAAAACCACTTTTCGCACTTGTGTTAGTGTTGAAAAACCACTTTTCGCACTTGTGTTGGTGCAGGAAACCACTTTTGCACTTGTATTAGTGTGGAAAAACCACTTTTCGCACTTGTGTTAGTGTTGAAAAACCACTTTTCGCACTTGTGTTAGTGTTGAAAAACCACTTTTCGCACTTGTGTTAGTGTTGAAAAACCACTTTTCGCACTTGTGTTGGTGCAGGAAACCACTTTTGCACTTGTATTAGTGTGGAAAAAACACTTTTTGCACTTGTGATAGTGTTGAAAAACCACTTTTCGCACTTGTGTTAGTGTTGAAAAACCACTTTTCGCACTTGTGTTGGTGCAGGAAACCACTTTTGCACTTGTATTAGTGTGGAAAAAACACTTTTTGCACTTGTGATAGTGTTGAAAAACCACTTTTCGCACTTGTGTTAGTGTTGAAAAACCACTTTTCGCACTTGTGTTGGTGCAGGAAACCACTTTTGCACTTGTATTAGTGTGGAAAAAACACATTTTGCACTTGTGATAGTGTTGAAATACCACTTTTCGCACTTGTGTTAGTGTTGAAAAACCACTTTTCACACTTGTGTTGGTGCAGGAAACCACTTTTGCACTTGTATTAGTGTGGAAAAAACACTTTTTGCACTTGTGATAGTGTTGAAAAACCACTTTTCGCACTTGCGTTGGTGCAGGAAACCACTTTTGCACTTGTATTAGTGTGGAAAAAACACTTTTTGCACTTGTGATAGTGTTGAAAAACCACTTTTTGCACTTGTGATAGTGTTGAAAAACCACTTTTCGCACTTGTGTTAGTGTTGAAAAACCACTTTTCGCACTTGTGTTGGTGCAGGAAAGCACTTTTGCACTTGTATTAGTGTGGAAAAAACACTTTTCGCACTTGTGTTAGTGTTGAAAAACCACTTTTCGCACTTGTGTTGGTGCAGGAAACCACTTCTGCACTTGTATTAGTGTGGAAAAAACACTTTTTGCACTTGTGATAGTGTTGAAAAACCACTGTTCGCACGTGTGTTGGTGTTGAAAAACCACTTTTCGCACTTGTGTTGGTGCAGGAAACCACTTTTGCACTTGTATTAGTGTGGAAAAAACACTTTTTGCACTTGTGATAGTGTTGAAAAACCACTTTTCGCACTTGTGCTAGTGTTGAAAAACCACTTTTCGCACTTGTGTTGGTGCAGGAAACCACTTTTGCACTTGTATTAGTGTGGAAAAAACACTTTTTGCACTTGTGATAGTGTTGAAAAACCACTTTTCGCACTTGTGTTAGTGTTGAAAAACCACTTTTCGCACTTGTGTTGGTGCAGGAAACCACTTTTGCACTTGTATTAGTGTGGAAAAACCACTTTTCGCACTTGTGTTAGTGTTGAAAAACCACTTTTCGCACTTGTGTTAGTGTTGAAAAACCACTTTTCGCACTTGTGTTAGTGTTGAAAAACCACTTTTCGCACTTGTGTTGGTGCAGGAAACCACTTTTGCACTTGTATTAGTGTGGAAAAAACACTTTTTGCACTTGTGATAGTGTTGAAAAACCACTTTTCGCACTTGTGTTAGTGTTGAAAAACCACTTTTCGCACTTGTGTTGGTGCAGGAAACCACTTTTGCACTTGAATTAGTGTGGCAAAACCACTTTTCGCACTTGTGTTAGTGTTGAAAAACCACTTTTCGCACTTGTGTTAGTGTTGAAAAACCACTTTTCGCACTTGTGTTAGTGTTGAAAAACCACTTTTCGCACTTGTGTTGGTGCAGGAAACCACTTTTGCACTTGTATTAGTGTGGAAAAAACACTTTTTGCACTTGTGATAGTGTTGAAAAACCACTTTTCGCACTTGTGTTAGTGTTGAAAAACCACTTTTCGCACTTGTGTTGGTGCAGGAAACCACTTTTGCACTTGTATTAGTGTGGAAAAAACACTTTTTGCACTTGTGATAGTGTTGAAAAACCACTTTTCGCACTTGTGTTAGTGTTGAAAAACCACTTTTCGCACTTGTGTTGGTGCAGGAAACCACTTTTGCACTTGTATTAGTGTGGAAAAAACACATTTTGCACTTGTGATAGTGTTGAAATACCACTTTTCGCACTTGTGTTAGTGTTGAAAAACCACTTTTCACACTTGTGTTGGTGCAGGAAACCACTTTTGCACTTGTATTAGTGTGGAAAAAACACTTTTTGCACTTGTGATAGTGTTGAAAAACCACTTTTCGCACTTGCGTTGGTGCAGGAAACCACTTTTGCACTTGTATTAGTGTGGAAAAAAACACTTTTTGCACTTGTGATAGTGTTGAAAAACCACTTTTTGCACTTGTGATAGTGTTGAAAAACCACTTTTCGCACTTGTGTTAGTGTTGAAAAACCACTTTTCGCACTTGTGTTGGTGCAGGAAAGCACTTTTGCACTTGTATTAGTGTGGAAAAAACACTTTTCGCACTTGTGTTAGTGTTGAAAAACCACTTTTCGCACTTGTGTTGGTGCAGGAAACCACTTCTGCACTTGTATTAGTGTGGAAAAAACACTTTTTGCACTTGTGATAGTGTTGAAAAACCACTGTTCGCACGTGTGTTGGTGTTGAAAAACCACTTTTCGCACTTGTGTTGGTGCAGGAAACCACTTTTGCACTTGTATTAGTGTGGAAAAAACACTTTTTGCACTTGTGATAGTGTTGAAAAACCACTTTTCGCACTTGTGCTAGTGTTGAAAAACCACTTTTCGCACTTGTGTTGGTGCAGGAAACCACTTTTGCACTTGTATTAGTGTGGAAAAAACACTTTTTGCACTTGTGATAGTGTTGAAAAACCACTTTTCGCACTTGTGTTAGTGTTGAAAAACCACTTTTCGCACTTGTGTTGGTGCAGGAAACCACTTTTGCACTTGTATTAGTGTGGGTTAGTGTTGAAAAACCACTTTTCGCACTTGTGTTAGTGTTGAAAAACCACTTTTCGCACTTGTGTTAGTGTTGAAAAACCACTTTTCGCACTTGTGTTGGTGCAGGAAACCACTTTTGCACTTGTATTAGTGTGGAAAAAACACTTTTTGCACTTGTGATAGTGTTGAAAAACCACTTTTCGCACTTGTGTTAGTGTTGAAAAACCACTTTTCGCACTTGTGTTGGTGCAGGAAACCACTTTTGCACTTGTATTAGTGTGGAAAAAACACTTTTCGCACTTGTGTTAGTGTTGAAAAACCACTTTTTGCACTTGTGTTAGTGTTGAAAAACCACTTTTCGCACTTGTGTTGGTGCAGGAAACCACTTCTGCACTTGTATTAGTGTGGAAAAAACACTTTTTGCACTTGTGATAGTGTTGAAAAACCACTTTTCGCACTTGTGTTGGTGTTGATAAACCACTTTTCGCACTTGTGTTGGTGCAGGAAACCACTTTTGCACTTGTATTAGTGTGGAAAAAACACTTTTTGCACTTGTGATAGTGTTGATAAACCACTTTTCGCACTTGTGCTAGTGTTGAAAAACCACTTTTTGCACTTGTGTTGGTGCAGGAAACCACTTTTGCACTTGTATTAGTGTGGAAAAAACACTTTTTGCACTTGTGATAGTGTTGAAAAACCACTTTTCGCACTTGTGTTAGTGTTGAAAAACCACTTTTCGCACTTGTGTTGGTGCAGGAAACCACTTTTGCACTTGTATTAGTGTGGAAAAACCACTTTTCGCACTTGTGTTAGTGTTGAAAAACCACTTTTCGCACTTGTGTTAGTGTTGAAAAACCACTTTTCGCACTTGTGTTAGTGTTGAAAAACCACTTTTCGCACTTGTGTTGGTGCAGGAAACCACTTTTGCACTTGTATTAGTGTGGAAAAAACACTTTTTGCACTTGTGATAGTGTTGAAAAACCACTTTTCGCACTTGTGTTAGTGTTGAAAAACCACTTTTCGCACTTGTGTTGGTGCAGGAAACCACTTTTGCACTTGTATTAGTGTGGAAAAAACACTTTTTGCACTTGTGATAGTGTTGAAAAACCACTTTTCGCACTTGTGTTAGTGTTGAAAAACCACTTTTCGCACTTGTGTTGGTGCAGGAAACCACTTTTGCACTTGTATTAGTGTGGAAAAAACACATTTTGCACTTGTGATAGTGTTGAAATACCACTTTTCGCACTTGTGTTAGTGTTGAAAAACCACTTTTCACACTTGTGTTGGTGCAGGAAACCACTTTTGCACTTGTATTAGTGTGGAAAAAACACTTTTTGCACTTGTGATAGTGTTGAAAAACCACTTTTCGCACTTGCGTTGGTGCAGGAAACCACTTTTGCACTTGTATTAGTGTGGAAAAAAACACTTTTTGCACTTGTGATAGTGTTGAAAAACCACTTTTTGCACTTGTGATAGTGTTGAAAAACCACTTTTCGCACTTGTGTTAGTGTTGAAAAACCACTTTTCGCACTTGTGTTGGTGCAGGAAAGCACTTTTGCACTTGTATTAGTGTGGAAAAAACACTTTTCGCACTTGTGTTAGTGTTGAAAAACCACTTTTCGCACTTGTGTTCGTGTTGAAAAACCACTTTTCGCACTTGTGTTGGTGCAGGAAACCACTTTTGCACTTGTATTAGTGTGGAAAAAACACTTTTTGCACTTGTGATAGTGTTGAAAAACCACTTTTCGCACTTGTGTTAGTGTTGAAAAACCACTTTTCGCACTTGTGTTGGTGCAGGAAACCACTTTTGCACTTGTATTAGTGTGGAAAAACCACTTTTCGCACTTGTGTTAGTGTTGAAAAACCACTTTTCGCACTTGTGTTGGTGCAGGAAACCACTTCTGCACTTGTATTAGTGTGGAAAAAACACTTTTTGCACTTGTGATAGTGTTGAAAAACCACTGTTCGCACGTGTGTTGGTGTTGAAAAACCACTTTTCGCACTTGTGTTGGTGCAGGAAACCACTTTTGCACTTGTATTAGTGTGGAAAAAACACTTTTTGCACTTGTGATAGTGTTGAAAAACCACTTTTCGCACTTGTGCTAGTGTTGAAAAACCACTTTTCGCACTTGTGTTGGTGCAGGAAACCACTTTTGCACTTGTATTAGTGTGGAAAAAACACTTTTTGCACTTGTGATAGTGTTGAAAAACCACTTTTCGCACTTGTGTTAGTGTTGAAAAACCACTTTTCGCACTTGTGTTGGTGCAGGAAACCACTTTTGCACTTGTATTAGTGTGGAAAAAACCACTTTTCGCACTTGTGTTGGTGTTGAAAAACCACTTTTCGCACTTGTGTTAGTGTTGAAAAACCACTTTTCGCACTTGTGTTGGTGCAGGAAACCACTTTTGCACTTGTATTAGTGTGGAAAAAACACTTTTCGCACTTGTGTTAGTGTTGAAAAACCACTTTTTGCACTTGTGTTAGTGTTGAAAAACCACTTTTCGCACTTGTGTTGGTGCAGGAAACCACTTCTGCACTTGTATTAGTGTGGAAAAAACACTTTTTGCACTTGTGATAGTGTTGAAAAACCACTTTTCGCACTTGTGTTGGTGTTGATAAACCACTTTTCGCACTTGTGTTGGTGCAGGAAACCACTTTTGCACTTGTATTAGTGTGGAAAAAACACTTTTTGCACTTGTGATAGTGTTGATAAACCACTTTTCGCACTTGTGCTAGTGTTGAAAAACCACTTTTCGCACTTGTGTTGGTGCAGGAAACCACTTTTGCACTTGTATTAGTGTGGAAAAAACACTTTTTGCACTTGTGATAGTGTTGAAAAACCACTTTTCGCACTTGTGTTAGTGTTGAAAAACCACTTTTCGCACTTGTGTTGGTGCAGGAAACCACTTTTGCACTTGTATTAGTGTGGAAAAACCACTTTTCGCACTTGTGTTAGTGTTGAAAAACCACTTTTCGCACTTGTGTTAGTGTTGAAAAACCACTTTTCGCACTTGTGTTAGTGTTGAAAAACCACTTTTCGCACTTGTGTTGGTGCAGGAAACCACTTTTGCACTTGTATTAGTGTGGAAAAAAACACTTTTTGCACTTGTGATAGTGTTGAAAAACCACTTTTCGCACTTGTGTTAGTGTTGAAAAACCACTTTTCGCACTTGTGTTGGTGCAGGAAACCACTTTTGCACTTGTATTAGTGTGGAAAAAAACACTTTTTGCACTTGTGATAGTGTTGAAAAACCACTTTTCGCACTTGTGTTAGTGTTGAAAAACCACTTTTCGCACTTGTGTTGGTGCAGGAAACCACTTTTGCACTTGTATTAGTGTGGAAAAAAACACATTTTGCACTTGTGATAGTGTTGAAATACCACTTTTCGCACTTGTGTTAGTGTTGAAAAAACCACTTTTCACACTTGTGTTGGTGCAGGAAACCACTTTTGCACTTGTATTAGTGTGGAAAAAACACTTTTTGCACTTGTGATAGTGTTGAAAAACCACTTTTCGCACTTGCGTTGGTGCAGGAAACCACTTTTGCACTTGTATTAGTGTGGAAAAAAACACTTTTTGCACTTGTGATAGTGTTGAAAAACCACTTTTTGCACTTGTGATAGTGTTGAAAAAACCACTTTTCGCACTTGTGTTAGTGTTGAAAAACCACTTTTCGCACTTGTGTTGGTGCAGGAAAGCACTTTTGCACTTGTATTAGTGTGGAAAAAACACTTTTCGCACTTGTGTTAGTGTTGAAAAACCACTTTTCGCACTTGTGTTCGTGTTGAAAAACCACTTTTCGCACTTGTGTTGGTGCAGGAAACCACTTTTGCACTTGTATTAGTGTGGAAAAAACACTTTTTGCACTTGTGATAGTGTTGAAAAACCACTTTTCGCACTTGTGTTAGTGTTGAAAAACCACTTTTCGCACTTGTGTTGGTGCAGGAAACCACTTTTGCACTTGTATTAGTGTGGAAAAAACCACTTTTCGCACTTGTGTTAGTGTTGAAAAACCACTTTTCACACTTGTGTTAGTGTTGAAAAACCACTTTTCGCACTTGTGTTGGTGCAGGAAACCACTTCTGCACTTGTATTAGTGTGGAAAAAAACACTTTTTGCACTTGTGATAGTGTTGAAAAACCACTGTTCGCACGTGTGTTGGTGTTGAAAAACCACTTTTCGCACTTGTGTTGGTGCAGGAAACCACTTTTGCACTTGTATTAGTGTGGAAAAAACACTTTTTGCACTTGTGATAGTGTTGAAAAACCACTTTTCGCACTTGTGCTAGTGTTGAAAAACCACTTTTCGCACTTGTGTTGGTGCAGGAAACCACTTTTGCACTTGTATTAGTGTGGAAAAAAACACTTTTTGCACTTGTGATAGTGTTGAAAAACCACTTTTCGCACTTGTGTTAGTGTTGAAAAACCACTTTTCGCACTTGTGTTGGTGCAGGAAACCACTTTTGCACTTGTATTAGTGTGGAAAAACCACTTTTCGCACTTGTGTTGGTGTTGAAAAACCACTTTTCGCACTTGTGTTAGTGTTGAAAAACCACTTTTCGCACTTGTGTTGGTGCAGGAAACCACTTTTGCACTTGTATTAGTGTGGAAAAAACACTTTTCGCACTTGTGTTAGTGTTGAAAAACCACTTTTTGCACTTGTGTTAGTGTTGAAAAACCACTTTTCGCACTTGTGTTGGTGCAGGAAACCACTTCTGCACTTGTATTAGTGTGGAAAAAAACACTTTTTGCACTTGTGATAGTGTTGAAAAACCACTTTTCGCACTTGTGTTGGTGTTGATAAACCACTTTTCGCACTTGTGTTGGTGCAGGAAACCACTTTTGCACTTGTATTAGTGTGGAAAAAAACACTTTTTGCACTTGTGATAGTGTTGATAAACCACTTTTCGCACTTGTGCTAGTGTTGAAAAACCACTTTTCGCACTTGTGTTGGTGCAGGAAACCACTTTTGCACTTGTATGAGTGTGGAAAAAAACACTTTTTGCACTTGTGATAGTGTTGAAAAAACCACTTTTCGCACTTGTGTTAGTGTTGAAAAACCACTTTTCGCACTTGTGTTGGTGCAGGAAACCACTTTTGCACTTGTATTAGTGTGGAAAAACCACTTTTCGCACTTGTGTTAGTGTTGAAAAACCACTTTTCGCACTTGTGTTGGTGTTGAAAAACCACTTTTCGCACTTGTGTTAGTGTTGAAAAACCACTTTTCGCACTTGTGTTGGTGCAGGAAACCACTTTTGCACTTGTATTAGTGTGGAAAAAACACTTTTTGCACTTGTGATAGTGTTGAAAAACCACTTTTCGCACTTGTGTTAGTGTTGAAAAACCACTTTTCGCACTTGTGTTGGTGCAGGAAACCACTTTTGCACTTGTATTAGTGTGGAAAAAACACTTTTTGCACTTGTGATAGTGTTGAAAAACCACATTTCGCACTTGTGTTAGTGTTGAAAAACCACTTTTCGCACTTGTGTTGGTGCAGGAAACCACTTTTGCACTTGTATTAGTGTGGAAAAAACACATTTTGCACTTGTGATAGTGTTGAAATACCACTTTTCGCACTTGTGTTAGTGTTGAAAAACCACTTTTCACACTTGTGTTGGTGCAGGAAACCACTTTTGCACTTGTATTAGTGTGGAAAAAAACACTTTTTGCACTTGTGATAGTGTTGAAAAACCACTTTTCGCACTTGCGTTGGTGCAGGAAACCACTTTTGCACTTGTATTAGTGTGGAAAAAACACTTTTTGCACTTGTGATAGTGTTGAAAAACCACTTTTTGCACTTGTGATAGTGTTGAAAAACCACTTTTCGCACTTGTGTTAGTGTTGAAAAACCACTTTTCGCACTTGTGTTGGTGCAGGAAAGCACTTTTGCACTTGTATTAGTGTGGAAAAAAACACTTTTCGCACTTGTGTTAGTGTTGAAAAAACCACTTTTCGCACTTGTGTTCGTGTTGAAAAAACCACTTTTCGCACTTGTGTTGGGGCAGGAAAACCACTTTTGCACTTGTATTAGTGTGGAAAAAAACACTTTTTGCACTTGTGATAGTGTTGAAAAACCACTTTTCGCACTTGTGTTAGTGTTGAAAAACCACTTTTCGCACTTGTGTTGGTGCAGGAAACCACTTTTGCACTTGTATTAGTGTGGAAAAAACCACTTTTCGCACTTGTGTTAGTGTTGAAAAACCACTTTTCGCACTTGTGTTAGTGTTGAAAAACCACTTTTCGCACTTGTGTTGGTGCAGGAAACCACTTCTGCACTTGTATTAGTGTGGAAAAAAACACTTTTTGCACTTGTGATAGTGTTGAAAAAACCACTGTTCGCACGTGTGTTGGTGTTGAAAAACCACTTTTCGCACTTGTGTTGGTGCAGGAAACCACTTTTGCACTTGTATTAGTGTGGAAAAAACACTTTTTGCACTTGTGATAGTGTTGAAAAACCACTTTTCGCACTTGTGCTAGTGTTGAAAAACCACTTTTCGCACTTGTGTTGGTGCAGGAAACCACTTTTGCACTTGTATTAGTGTGGAAAAAACACTTTTTGCACTTGTGATAGTGTTGAAAAACCACTTTTCGCACTTGTGTTAGTGTTGAAAAACCACTTTTCGCACTTGTGTTGGTGCAGGAAACCACTTTTGCACTTGTATTAGTGTGGAAAAACCACTTTTCGCACTTGTGTTGGTGTTGAAAAACCACTTTTCGCACTTGTGTTAGTGTTGAAAAACCACTTTTCGCACTTGTGTTAGTGTTGAAAAACCACTTTTCGCACTTGTGTTGGTGCAGGAAACCACTTTTGCACTTGTATTAGTGTGGAAAAAACACTTTTTGCACTTGTGATAGTGTTGAAAAACCACTTTTCGCACTTGTGTTAGTGTTGAAAAACCACTTTTCGCACTTGTGTTGGTGCAGGAAACCACTTTTGCACTTGTATTAGTGTGGAAAAAACACTTTTCGCACTTGTGTTAGTGTTGAAAAACCACTTTTCGCACTTGTGTTAGTGTTGAAAAACCACTTTTCGCACTTGTGTTGGTGAAGGAAACCACTTCTGCACTTGTATTAGTGTGGAAAAAACACTTTTTGCACTTGTGATAGTGTTGAAAAACCACTTTTCGCACTTGTGTTGGTGTTGATATACCACTTTTCGCACTTGTGTTGGTGCAGGAAACCACTTTTACACTTGTATTAGTGTGGAAAAAACACTTTTTGCACTTGTCATAGTGTTGAAAAACCACTTTTCGCACTTGTGCTAGTGTTGAAAAACCACTTTTCGCACTTGTGTTGGTGCAGGAAACCACTTTTGCACTTGTATTAGTGTGGAAAAAACACTTTTTGCACTTGTGATAGTGTTGAAAAACCACTTTTCGCACTTGTGTTAGTGTTGAAAAACCACTTTTCGCACTTGTGTTGGTGCAGGAAACCACTTTTGCACTTGTATTAGTGTGGAAAAACCACTTTTCGCACTTGTGTTAGTGTTGAAAAACCACTTTTCGCACTTGTGTTAGTGTTGAAAAACCACTTTTCGCACTTGTGTTAGTGTTGAAAAACCACTTTTCGCACTTGTGTTGGTGCAGGAAACCACTTTTGCACTTGTATTAGTGTGGAAAAAACACTTTTTGCACTTGTGATAGTGTTGAAAAACCACTTTTCGCACTTGTGTTAGTGTTGAAAAACCACTTTTCGCACTTGTGTTGATGCAGGAAACCACTTTTGCACTTGTATTAGTGTGGAAAAAACACTTTTTGCACTTGTGATAGTGTTGAAAAACCACTTTTCGCACTTGTGTTAGTGTTGAAAAACCACTTTTCGCACTTGTGTTGGTGCAGGAAACCACTTTTGCACTTGTATTAGTGTGGAAAAAACACATTTTGCACTTGTGATAGTGTTGAAAAACCACTTTTCGCACTTGTGTTAGTGTTGAAAAACCACTTTTCACACTCGTGTTGGTGCAGGAAACCACTTTTGCACTTGTATTAGTGTGGAAAAAACACTTTTCGCACTTGCGTTGGTGCAGGAAACCACTTTTGCACTTGTATTAGTGTGGAAAAAACACTTTTTGCACTTGTGATAGTGTTGAAAAACCACTTTTTGCACTTGTGATAGTGTTGAAAAACCACTTTTCGCACTTGTGTTAGTGTTGAAAAACCACTTTTCGCACTTGTGTTGGTGCAGGAAACCACTTTTGCACTTGTATTAGTGTGGAAAAACCACTTTTCGCACTTGTGTTAGTGTTGAAAAACCACTTTTCGCACTTGTGTTAGTGTTGAAAAACCACTTTTCGCACTTGTGTTAGTGTTGAAAAACCACTTTTCGCACTTGTGTTGGTGCAGGAAACCACTTTTGCACTTGTATTAGTGTGGAAAAAACACTTTTTGCACTTGTGATAGTGTTGAAAAACCACTTTTCGCACTTGTGTTAGTGTTGAAAAACCACTTTTCGCACTTGTGTTGGTGCAGGAAACCACTTTTGCACTTGTATTAGTGTGGAAAAAACACTTTTTGCACTTGTGATAGTGTTGAAAAACCACTTTTCGCACTTGTGTTAGTGTTGAAAAACCACTTTTCGCACTTGTGTTGGTGCAGGAAACCACTTTTGCACTTGTATTAGTGTGGAAAAAACACATTTTGCACTTGTGATAGTGTTGAAATACCACTTTTCGCACTTGTGTTAGTGTTGAAAAACCACTTTTCACACTTGTGTTGGTGCAGGAAACCACTTTTGCACTTGTATTAGTGTGGAAAAAACACTTTTTGCACTTGTGATAGTGTTGAAAAACCACTTTTCGCACTTGCGTTGGTGCAGGAAACCACTTTTGCACTTGTATTAGTGTGGAAAAAACACTTTTTGCACTTGTGATAGTGTGGAAAAACCACTTTTTGCACTTGTGATAGTGTTGAAAAACCACTTTTCGCACTTGTGTTAGTGTTGAAAAACCACTTTTCGCACTTGTGTTGGTGCAGGAAAGCACTTTTGCACTTGTATTAGTGTGGAAAAAACACTTTTCGCACTTGTGTTAGTGTTGAAAAACCACTTTTCGCACTTGTGTTCGTGTTGAAAAACCACTTTTCGCACTTGTGTTGGGGCAGGAAACCACTTTTGCACTTGTATTAGTGTGGAAAAAACACTTTTTGCACTTGTGATAGTGTTGAAAAACCACTTTTCGCACTTGTGTTAGTGTTGAAAAACCACTTTTCGCACTTGTGTTGGTGCAGGAAACCACTTTTGCACTTGTATTAGTGTGGAAAAACCACTTTTCGCACTTGTGTTAGTGTTGAAAAACCACTTTTCGCACTTGTGTTAGTGTTGAAAAACCACTTTTCGCACTTGTGTTGGTGCAGGAAACCACTTCTGCACTTGTATTAGTGTGGAAAAAACACTTTTTGCACTTGTGATAGTGTTGAAAAACCACTGTTCGCACGTGTGTTGGTGTTGAAAAACCACTTTTCGCACTTGTGTTGGTGCAGGAAACCACTTTTGCACTTGTATTAGTGTGGAAAAAACACTTTTTGCACTTGTGATAGTGTTGAAAAACCACTTTTCGCACTTGTGCTAGTGTTGAAAAACCACTTTTCGCACTTGTGTTGGTGCAGGAAACCACTTTTGCACTTGTATTAGTGTGGAAAAAACACTTTTTGCACTTGTGATAGTGTTGAAAAACCACTTTTCGCACTTGTGTTAGTGTTGAAAAACCACTTTTCGCACTTGTGTTGGTGCAGGAAACCACTTTTGCACTTGTATTAGTGTGGAAAAACCACTTTTCGCACTTGTGTTGGTGTTGAAAAACCACTTTTCGCACTTGTGTTAGTGTTGAAAAACCACTTTTCGCACTTGTGTTAGTGTTGAAAAACCACTTTTCGCACTTGTGTTGGTGCAGGAAACCACTTTTGCACTTGTATTAGTGTGGAAAAAACACTTTTTGCACTTGTGATAGTGTTGAAAAACCACTTTTCGCACTTGTGTTAGTGTTGAAAAACCACTTTTCGCACTTGTGTTGGTGCAGGAAACCACTTTTGCACTTGTATTAGTGTGGAAAAAACACTTTTCGCACTTGTGTTAGTGTTGAAAAACCACTTTTCGCACTTGTGTTAGTGTTGAAAAACCACTTTTCGCACTTGTGTTGGTGAAGGAAACCACTTCTGCACTTGTATTAGTGTGGAAAAAACACTTTTTGCACTTGTGATAGTGTTGAAAAACCACTTTTCGCACTTGTGTTGGTGTTGATATACCACTTTTCGCACTTGTGTTGGTGCAGGAAACCACTTTTACACTTGTATTAGTGTGGAAAAAACACTTTTTGCACTTGTCATAGTGTTGAAAAACCACTTTTCGCACTTGTGCTAGTGTTGAAAAACCACTTTTCGCACTTGTGTTGGTGCAGGAAACCACTTTTGCACTTGTATTAGTGTGGAAAAAACACTTTTTGCACTTGTGATAGTGTTGAAAAACCACTTTTCGCACTTGTGTTAGTGTTGAAAAACCACTTTTCGCACTTGTGTTGGTGCAGGAAACCACTTTTGCACTTGTATTAGTGTGGAAAAACCACTTTTCGCACTTGTGTTAGTGTTGAAAAACCACTTTTCGCACTTGTGTTAGTGTTGAAAAACCACTTTTCGCACTTGTGTTAGTGTTGAAAAACCACTTTTCGCACTTGTGTTGGTGCAGGAAACCACTTTTGCACTTGTATTAGTGTGGAAAAAACACTTTTTGCACTTGTGATAGTGTTGAAAAACCACTTTTCGCACTTGTGTTAGTGTTGAAAAACCACTTTTCGCACTTGTGTTGGTGCAGGAAACCACTTTTGCACTTGTATTAGTGTGGAAAAAAACACTTTTTGCACTTGTGATAGTGTTGAAAAACCACTTTTCGCACTTGTGTTAGTGTTGAAAAACCACTTTTCGCACTTGTGTTGGTGCAGGAAACCACTTTTGCACTTGTATTAGTGTGGAAAAAACACATTTTGCACTTGTGATAGTGTTGAAAAACCACTTTTCGCACTTGTGTTAGTGTTGAAAAACCACTTTTCACACTCGTGTTGGTGCAGGAAACCACTTTTGCACTTGTATTAGTGTGGAAAAAACACTTTTTGCACTTGTGATAGTGTTGAAAAACCACTTTTCGCACTTGCGTTGGTGCAGGAAACCACTTTTGCACTTGTATTAGTGTGGAAAAAACACTTTTTGCACTTGTGATAGTGTTGAAAAACCACTTTTTGCACTTGTGTTGGTGCAGGAAACCACTTTTGCACTTGTATTAGTGTGGAAAAAACACTTTTTGCACTTGTGATAGTGTTGAAAAACCACTTTTCGCACTTGTGTTAGTGTTGAAAAAGCACTTTTCGCACTTGTGTTGGTGCAGGAAACCACTTTTGCACTTGTATTAGTGTGGAAAAACCACTTTTCGCACTTGTGTTAGTGTTGAAAAACCACTTTTCGCACTTGTGTTAGTGTTGAAAAACCACTTTTCGCACTTGTGTTGGTGCAGGAAACCACTTCTGCACTTGTATTAGTGTGGAAAAAACACTTTTTGCACTTGTGATAGTGTTGAAAAACCACTTTTCGCACTTATGTTGGTGTTGATAAACCACTTTTCGCACTTGTGTTGGTGCAGGAAACCACTTTTGCACTTGTATTAGTGTGGAAAAAACACTTTTTGCACTTGTGATAGTGTTGAAAAACCACTTTTGCACTTGTATTAGTGTGGAAAAAAACACTTTTTGCACTTGTCATAGTGTTGAAAAACCACTTTTCGCACTTGTGCTAGTGTTGAAAAACCACTTTTCGCACTTGTGTTGGTGCAGGAAACCACTTTTGCACTTGTATTAGTGTGGAAAAAACACTTTTTGCACTTGTGATAGTGTTGAAAAACCACTTTTCGCACTTGTGTTAGTGTTGAAAAACCACTTTTCGCACTTGTGTTGGTGCAGGAAACCACTTTTGCACTTGTATTAGTGTGGAAAAACCACTTTTCGCACTTGTGTTAGTGTTGAAAAACCACTTTTCGCACTTGTGTTAGTGTTGAAAAACCACTTTTCGCACTTGTGTTAGTGTTGAAAAACCACTTTTCGCACTTGTGTTGGTGCAGGAAACCACTTTTGCACTTGTATTAGTGTGGAAAAAACACTTTTTGCACTTGTGATAGTGTTGAAAAACCACTTTTCGCACTTGTGTTAGTGTTGAAAAACCACTTTTCGCACTTGTGTTGGTGCAGGAAACCACTTTTGCACTTGTATTAGTGTGGAAAAAACACTTTTTGCACTTGTGATAGTGTTGAAAAACCACTTTTCGCACTTGTGTTAGTGTTGAAAAACCACTTTTCGCACTTGTGTTGGTGCAGGAAACCACTTTTGCACTTGTATTAGTGTGGAAAAAACACATTTTGCACTTGTGATAGTGTTGAAAAACCACTTTTCGCACTTGTGTTAGTGTTGAAAACCCACTTTTCACACTCGTGTTGGTGCAGGAAACCACTTTTGCACTTGTATTAGTGTGGAAAAAAACACTTTTTGCACTTGTGATAGTGTTGAAAAACCACTTTTCGCACTTGCGTTGGTGCAGGAAACCACTTTTGCACTTGTATTAGTGTGGAAAAAACACTTTTTGCACTTGTGATAGTGTTGAAAAACCACTTTTTGCACTTGTGATAGTGTTGAAAAACCACTTTTCGCACTTGTGTTAGTGTTGAAAAACCACTTTTCGCACTTGTGTTGGTGCAGGAAAGCACTTTTGCACTTGTATTAGTGTGGAAAAAACACTTTTCGCACTTGTGTTCGTGTTGAAAAACCACTTTTCGCACTTGTGTTGGTGCAGGAAACCACTTTTGCACTTGTATTAGTGTGGAAAAAAACACTTTTTGCACTTGTGATAGTGTTGAAAAACCACTTTTCGCACTTGTGTTAGTGTTGAAAAAGCACTTTTCGCACTTGTGTTGGTGCAGGAAACCACTTTTGCACTTGTATTAGTGTGGAAAAACACTTTTCGCACTTGTGTTAGTGTTGAAAAACCACTTTTCGCACTTGTGTTAGTGTTGAAAAACCACTTTTCGCACTTGTGTTGGTGCAGGAAACCACTTCTGCACTTGTATTAGTGTGGAAAAAACACTTTTTGCACTTGTGATAGTGTTGAAAAACCACTTTTCGCACTTATGTTGGTGTTGATAAACCACTTTTCGCACTTGTGTTGGTGCAGGAAACCACTTTTGCACTTGTATTAGTGTGGAAAAAACACTTTTTGCACTTGTGATAGTGTTGAAAAACCACTTTTCGCACTTGTGCTAGTGTTGAAAAACCACTTTTCGCACTTGTGTTGGTGCAGGAAACCACTTTTGCACTTGTATTAGTGTGGAAAAAACACTTTTTGCACTTGTGATAGTGTTGAAAAACCACTTTTCGCACTTGTGTTAGTGTTGAAAAACCACTTTTCGCACTTGTGTTGGTGCAGGAAACCACTTTTGCACTTGTATTAGTGTGGAAAAAACCACTTTTCGCACTTGTGTTAGTGTTGAAAAACCACTTTTCGCACTTGTGTTAGTGTTGAAAAACCACTTTTCGCACTTGTGTTAGTGTTGAAAAACCACTTTTCGCACTTGTGTTGGTGCAGGAAACCACTTTTGCACTTGTATTAGTGTGGAAAAAACACTTTTTGCACTTGTGATAGTGTTGAAAAACCACTTTTCGCACTTGTGTTAGTGTTGAAAAACCACTTTTCGCACTTGTGTTGGTGCAGGAAACCACTTTTGCACTTGTATTAGTGTGGAAAAAACACTTTTCGCACTTGTGTTAGTGTTGAAAAACCACTTTTCGCACTTGTGTTAGTGTTGAAAAACCACTTTTCGCACTTGTGTTGGTGCAGGAAACCACTTCTGCACTTGTATTAGTGTGGAAAAAACACTTTTTGCACTTGTGATAGTGTTGAAAAACCACTTTTCGCACTTGTGCTAGTGTTGAAAAACCACTTTTCGCACTTGTGTTGGTGCAGGAAACCACTTTTGCACTTGTATTAGTGTGGAAAAAAACACTTTTTGCACTTGTGATAGTGTTGAAAAACCACTTTTCGCACTTGTGTTAGTGTTGAAAAACCACTTTTCGCACTTGTGTTGGTGCAGGAAACCACTTTTGCACTTGTATTAGTGTGGAAAAACCACTTTTCGCACTTGTGTTGGTGTTGAAAAACCACTTTTCGCACTTGTGTTAGTGTTGAAAAACCACTTTTCGCACTTGTGTTAGTGTTGAAAAACCACTTTTCGCACTTGTGTTGGTGCAGGAAACCACTTTTGCACTTGTATTAGTGTGGAAAAAACACTTTTTGCACTTGTGATAGTGTTGAAAAACCACTTTTCGCACTTGTGTTAGTGTTGAAAACCACTTTTCGCACTTGTGTTGGTGCAGGAAACCACTTTTGCACTTGTATTAGTGTGGAAAAACACTTTTCGCACTTGCGTTAGTGTTGAAAAACCACTTTTCGCACTTGTGTTAGTGTTGAAAAACCACTTTTCGCACTTGTGTTGGTGCAGGAAACCACTTCTGCACTTGTATTAGTGTGGAAAAAACACTTTTTGCACTTGTGATAGTGTTGAAAAACCACTTTTCGCACTTGTGTTGGTGTTGATAAACCACTTTTCGCACTTGTGTTGGTGCAGGAAACCACTTTTGCACTTGTATTAGTGTGGAAAAAACACTTTTTGCACTTGTGATAGTGTTGAAAAACCACTTTTCGCACTTGTGCTAGTGTTGAAAAACCACTTTTCGCACTTGTGTTGGTGCAGGAAACCACTTTTGCACTTGTATTAGTGTGGAAAAAACACTTTTTGCACTTGTGATAGTGTTGAAATACCACTTTTCGCACTTGTGTTAGTGTTGAAAAACCACTTTTCGCACTTGTGTTGGTGCAGGAAACCACTTTTGCACTTGTATTAGTGTGGAAAAACCACTTTTCGCACTTGTGTTAGTGTTGAAAAACCACTTTTCGCACTTGTGTTAGTGTTGAAAAACCACTTTTCGCACTTGTGTTAGTGTTGAAAAACCACTCCTCGCACTTGTGTTGGTGCAGGAAACCACTTTTGCACTTGTATTAGTGTGGAAAAAACACTTTTTGCACTTGTGATAGTGTTGAAAAACCACTTTTCGCACTTGTGTTAGTGTTGAAAAACCACTTTTCGCACTTGTGTTGGTGCAGGAAACCACTTTTGCACTTGTATTAGTGTGGAAAAAACACTTTTTGCACGTGTGATAGTGTTGAAAAACCACTTTTCGCACTTGTGTTAGTGTTGAAAAACCACTTTTCGCACTTGTGTTGGTGCAGGAAACCACTTTTGCACTTGTATTAGTGTGGAAAAAACACATTTTGCACTTGTGATAGTGTTGAAAAACCACTTTTCGCACTTGTGTTAGTTTTGAAAAACCACTTTTCACACTTGTGTTGGTGCAGGAAACCACTTTTGCACTTGTATTAGTGTGGAAAAAACACTTTTTGCACTTGTGATAGTGTTGAAAAACCACTTTTCGCACTTGCGTTGGTGCAGGAAACCACTTTTGCACTTGTATTAGTGTGGAAAAAACACTTTTTGCACTTGTGATAGTGTTGAAAAACCACTTTTTGCACTTGTGATAGTGTTGAAAAACCACTTTTCGCACTTGTGTTAGTGTTGAAAAACCACTTTTCGCACTTGTGTTGGTGCAGGAAAGCACTTTTGCACTTGTATTAGTGTGGAAAAAACACTTTTCGCACTTGTGTTAGTGTTGAAAAACCACTTTTCGCACTTGTGTTCGTGTTGAAAACCCACTTTTCGCACTTGTGTTGGTGCAGGAAACCACTTTTGCACTTGTATTAGTGTGGAAAAACCACTTTTCGCACTTGTGTTAGTGTTGAAAAACCACTTTTCGCACTTGTGTTGGTGCAGGAAACCACTTTTGCACTTGTATTAGTGTGGAAAAACCACTTTTCGCACTTGTGTTAGTGTTGAAAAACCACTTTTCGCACTTGTGTTAGTGTTGAAAAACCACTTTTCGCACTTGTGTTGGTGCAGGAAACCACTTCTGCACTTGTATTAGTGTGGAAAAAACACCTTTTGCACTTGTGATAGTGTTGAAAAACCACTTTTCGCACTTGTGTTGGTGTTGATAAACCACTTTTCGCACTTGTGTTGGTGCAGGAAACCACTTTTGCACTTGTATTAGTGTGGAAAAAACACTTTTTGCACTTGTGATAGTGTTGAAAAACCACTTTTCGCACTTGTGCTAGTGTTGAAAAACCACTTTTCGCACTTGTGTTGTTGCAGGAAACCACTTTTGCACTTGTATTAGTGTGGAAAAAACACTTTTTGCACTTGTGATAGTGTTGAAAAACCACTTTTCGCACTTGTGTTAGTGTTGAAAAACCACTTTTCGCACTTGTGTTGGTGCAGGAAACCACTTTTGCACTTGTATTAGTGTGGAAAAACCACTTTTCGCACTTGTGTTAGTGTTGAAAAACCACTTTTCGCACTTGTGTTAGTGTTGAAAAACCACTTTTCGCACTTGTGTTAGTGTTGAAAAACCACTTTTCGCACTTGTGTTGGTGCAGGAAACCACTTTTGCACTTGTATTAGTGTGGAAAAAACACTTTTTGCACTTGTGATAGTGTTGAAAAACCACTTTTCGCACTTGTGTTAGTGTTGAAAAACCACTTTTCGCACTTGTGTTGGTGCAGGAAACCACTTTTGCACTTGTATTAGTGTGGAAAAAACACTTTTCGCACTTGTGTTAGTGTTGAAAAACCACTTTTCGCACTTGTGTTAGTGTCGAAAAACCACTTTTCGCACTTGTGTTGGTGCAGGAAACCACTTCTGCACTTGTATTAGTGTGGAAAAAACACTTTTTGCACTTGTGATAGTGTTGAAAAACCACTTTTCGCACTTGTGTTGGTGTTGATAAACCACTTTTCGCACTTGTGTTGGTGCAGGAAACCACTTTTGCACTTGTATTAGTGTGGAAAAAACACTTTTTGCACTTGTGATAGTGTTGAAAAACCACTTTTCGCACTTGTGCTAGTGTTGAAAAACCACTTTTCGCACTTGTGTTGGTGCAGGAAACCACTTTTGCACTTGTATTAGTGTGGAAAAAACACTTTTTGCACTTGTGATAGTGTTGAAAAACCACTTTTCGCACTTGTGTTAGTGTTGAAAAACCACTTTTCGCACTTGTGTTGGTGCAGGAAACCACTTTTGCACTTGTATTAGTGTGGAAAAACCACTTTTCGCACTTGTGTTAGTGTTGAAAAACCACTTTTCGCACTTGTGTTAGTGTTGAAAAACCACTTTTCGCACTTGTGTTAGTGTTGAAAAACCACTTTTCGCACTTGTGTTGGTGCAGGAAACCACTTTTGCACTTGTATTAGTGTGGAAAAAACACTTTTTGCACTTGTGATAGTGTTGAAAAACCACTTTTCGCACTTGTGCTAGTGTTGAAAAACCACTTTTCGCACTTGTGTTGGTGCAGGAAACCACTTTTGCACTTGTATTAGTGTGGAAAAAACACTTTTTGCACTTGTGATAGTGTTGAAAAACCACTTTTCGCACTTGTGTTAGTGTTGAAAAACCACTTTTCGCACTTGTGTTGGTGCAGGAAACCACTTTTGCACTTGTATTAGTGTGGAAAAAAACACTTTTCGCACTTGTGTTAGTGTTGAAAAACCACTTTTCGCACTTGTGTTAGTGTTGAAAAACCACTTTTCGCACTTGTGTTAGTGTTGAAAAACCACTTTTCGCACTTGTGTTGGTGCAGGAAACCACTTTTGCACTTGTATTAGTGTGGAAAAAACACTTTTTGCACTTGTGATAGTGTTGAAAAACCACTTTTCGCACTTGTGTTAGTGTTGAAAAACCACTTTTCGCACTTGTGTTGGTGCAGGAAACCACTTTTGCACTTGTATTAGTGTGGAAAAAACACTTTTCGCACTTGTGTTAGTGTTGAAAAACCACTTTTCGCACTTGTGTTAGTGTTGAAAAACCACTTTTCGCACTTGTGTTGGTGCAGGAAACCACTTCTGCACTTGTATTAGTGTGGAAAAAACACTTTTTGCACTTGTGATAGTGTTGAAAAACCACTTTTCGCACTTGTGCTAGTGTTGAAAAACCACTTTTCGCACTTGTGTTGGTGCAGGAAACCACTTTTGCACTTGTATTAGTGTGGAAAAAAACACTTTTTGCACTTGTGATAGTGTTGAAAAACCACTTTTCGCACTTGTGTTAGTGTTGAAAAACCACTTTTCGCACTTGTGTTGGTGCAGGAAACCACTTTTGCACTTGTATTAGTGTGGAAAAACCACTTTTCGCACTTGTGTTGGTGTTGAAAAACCACTTTTCGCACTTGTGTTAGTGTTGAAAAACCACTTTTCGCACTTGTGTTAGTGTTGAAAAACCACTTTTCGCACTTGTGTTGGTGCAGGAAACCACTTTTGCACTTGTATTAGTGTGGAAAAAACACTTTTTGCACTTGTGATAGTGTTGAAAAACCACTTTTCGCACTTGTGTTAGTGTTGAAAACCACTTTTCGCACTTGTGTTGGTGCAGGAAACCACTTTTGCACTTGTATTAGTGTGGAAAAAACACTTTTCGCACTTGCGTTAGTGTTGAAAAACCACTTTTCGCACTTGTGTTAGTGTTGAAAAACCACTTTTCGCACTTGTGTTGGTGCAGGAAACCACTTCTGCACTTGTATTAGTGTGGAAAAAACACTTTTTGCACTTGTGATAGTGTTGAAAAACCACTTTTCGCACTTGTGTTGGTGTTGATAAACCACTTTTCGCACTTGTGTTGGTGCAGGAAACCACTTTTGCACTTGTATTAGTGTGGAAAAAACACTTTTTGCACTTGTGATAGTGTTGAAAAACCACTTTTCGCACTTGTGCTAGTGTTGAAAAACCACTTTTCGCACTTGTGTTGGTGCAGGAAACCACTTTTGCACTTGTATTAGTGTGGAAAAAACACTTTTTGCACTTGTGATAGTGTTGAAAAACCACTTTTCGCACTTGTGTTAGTGTTGAAAAACCACTTTTCGCACTTGTGTTGGTGCAGGAAACCACTTTTGCACTTGTATTAGTGTGGAGAAACCACTTTTCGCACTTGTGTTAGTGTTGAAAAACCACTTTTCGCACTTGTGTTAGTGTTGAAAAACCACTTTTCGCACTTGTGTTAGTGTTGAAAAACCACTTTTCGCACTTGTGTTGGTGCAGGAAACCACTTTTGCACTTGTATTAGTGTGGAAAAAACACTTTTTGCACTTGTGATAGTGTTGAAAAACCACTTTTCGCACTTGTGTTAGTGTTGAAAAACCACTTTTCGCACTTGTGTTGGTGCAGGAAACCACTTTTGCATTTGTATTAGTGTGGAAAAAACACTTTTTGCACTTGTGATAGTGTTGAAAAACCACTTTTCGCACTTGTGTTAGTGTTGAAAAACCACTTTTCGCACTTGTGTTGGTGCAGGAAACCACTTTTGCACTTGTATTAGTGTGGAAAAAACACATTTTGCACTTGTGATAGTGTTGAAAAACCACTTTTCGCACTTGTGTTAGTGTTGAAAAACCACTTTTCACACTTGTGTTGGTGCAGGAAACCACTTTTGCACTTGTATTAGTGTGGAAAAAACACTTTTTGCACTTGTGATAGTGTTGAAAAACCACTTTTCGCACTTGCGTTGGTGCAGGAAACCACTTTTGCACTTGTATTAGTGTGGAAAAAACACTTTTTGCACTTGTGATAGTGTTGAAAAACCACTTTTTGCACTTGTGATAGTGTTGAAAAACCACTTTTCGCACTTGTGTTAGTGTTGAAAAACCACTTTTCGCACTTGTGTTGGTGCAGGAAAGCACTTTTGCACTTGTATTAGTGTGGAAAAAACACTTTTCGCACTTGTGTTAGTGTTGAAAAACCACTTTTCGCACTTGTGTTCGTGTTGAAAACCCACTTTTCGCACTTGTGTTGGTGCAGGAAACCACTTTTGCACTTGTATTAGTGTGGAAAAACCACTTTTCGCACTTGTGTTAGTGTTGAAAAACCACTTTTCGCACTTGTGTTGGTGCAGGAAACCACTTTTGCACTTGTATTAGTGTGGAAAAACCACTTTTCGCACTTGTGTTAGTGTTGAAAAACCACTTTTCGCACTTGTGTTAGTGTTGAAAAACCACTTTTCGCACTTGTGTTGGTGCAGGAAACCACTTCTGCACTTGTATTAGTGTGGAAAAAACACTTTTTGCACTTGTGATAGTGTTGAAAAACCACTTTTCGCACTTGTGTTGGTGTTGATAAACCACTTTTCGCACTTGTGTTGGTGCAGGAAACCACTTTTGCACTTGTATTAGTGTGGAAAAAACACTTTTTGCACTTGTGATAGTGTTGAAAAACCACTTTTCGCACTTGTGCTGGTGTTGAAAAACCACTTTTCGCACTTGTGTTGTTGCAGGAAACCACTTTTGCACTTGTATTAGTGTGGAAAAAACACTTTTTGCACTTGTGATAGTGTTGAAAAACCACTTTTCGCACTTGTGTTAGTGTTGAAAAACCACTTTTCGCACTTGTGTTGGTGCAGGAAACCACTTTTGCACTTGTATTAGTGTGGAAAAACCACTTTTCGCACTTGTGTTAGTGTTGAAAAACCACTTTTCGCACTTGTGTTAGTGTTGAAAAACCACTTTTCGCACTTGTGTTAGTGTTGAAAAACCACTTTTCGCACTTGTGTTGGTGCAGGAAACCACTTTTGCACTTGTATTAGTGTGGAAAAAACACTTTTTGCACTTGTGATAGTGTTGAAAAACCACTTTTCGCACTTGTGTTAGTGTTGAAAAACCACTTTTCGCACTTGTGTTGGTGCAGGAAACCACTTTTGCACTTGTATTAGTGTGGAAAAAACACTTTTCGCACTTGTGTTAGTGTTGAAAAACCACTTTTCGCACTTGTGTTAGTGTCGAAAAACCACTTTTCGCACTTGTGTTGGTGCAGGAAACCACTTCTGCACTTGTATTAGTGTGGAAAAAACACTTTTTGCACTTGTGATAGTGTTGAAAAACCACTTTTCGCACTTGTGTTGGTGTTGATAAACCACTTTTCGCACTTGTGTTGGTGCAGGAAACCACTTTTGCACTTGTATTAGTGTGGAAAAAACACTTTTTGCACTTGTGATAGTGTTGAAAAACCACTTTTCGCACTTGTGCTAGTGTTGAAAAACCACTTTTCGCACTTGTGTTGGTGCAGGAAACCACTTTTGCACTTGTATTAGTGTGGAAAAAACACTTTTTGCACTTGTGATAGTGTTGAAAAACCACTTTTCGCACTTGTGTTAGTGTTGAAAAACCACTTTTCGCACTTGTGTTGGTGCAGGAAACCACTTTTGCACTTGTATTAGTGTGGAAAAACCACTTTTCGCACTTGTGTTAGTGTTGAAAAACCACTTTTCGCACTTGTGTTAGTGTTGAAAAACCACTTTTCGCACTTGTGTTAGTGTTGAAAAACCACTTTTCGCACTTGTGTTGGTGCAGGAAACCACTTTTGCACTTGTATTAGTGTGGAAAAAACACTTTTTGCACTTGTGATAGTGTTGAAAAACCACTTTTCGCACTTGTGTTAGTGTTGAAAAACCACTTTTCGCACTTGTGTTGGTGCAGGAAACCACTTTTGCACTTGTATTAGTGTGGAAAAAACACTTTTTGCACTTGTGATAGTGTTGAAAAACCACTTTTCGCACTTGTGTTAGTGTTGAAAAACCACTTTTCGCACTTGTGTTGGTGCAGGAAACCACTTTTGCACTTGTATTAGTGTGGAAAAAACACATTTTGCACTTGTGATAGTGTTGAAAAACCACTTTTCGCACTTGTGTTAGTGTTGAAAAACCACTTTTCACACTTGTGTTGGTGCAGGAAACCACTTTTGCACTTGTATTAGTGTGGAAAAAACACTTTTTGCACTTGTGATAGTGTTGAAAAACCACTTTTCGCACTTGTGTTAGTGTTGAAAAACCACTTTTCGCACTTGTGTTGGTGCAGGAAACCACTTTTGCACTTGTATTAGTGTGGAAAAAACACTTTTCGCACTTGTGATAGCGTTGAAAAACCACTTTTTGCACTTGTGTTAGTGTTGAAAAACCACTTTTCGCAATTGTGTTGGTGCAGGAAACCACTTCTGCACTTGTATTAGTGTGGAAAAATAACTTTTTGCACTTGTGATAGTGTTGAAAAACCACTTTTCGTACTTGTGTTAGTGTTGAAAAACCACTTTTCGCACTTGTGTTGGTGCAGGAAACCACTTTTGCACTTGTATTAGTGTGGAAAAAACACTTTTTGCACTTGTGATAGTGTTGAAAAACCACTTTTCGCACTTGCGTTGGTGCAGGAAACCACTTTTGCACTTGTATTAGTGTGGAAAAAACACTTTTTGCACTTGTGATATTGTTGAAACCACTTTTTGCACTTGTGTTAGTGTTGAAAAACCACTTTTCGCATTTGTGTTGGTGCAGGAAACCACTTTTGCACTTGTATTAGTGTGGAAAAAACACTTTTCGCACTTGTGTTAGTGTTGAAAAACCACTTTTCGCACTTGTGTTAGTGTTGAAAAACCACTTTTTGCACTTGTGTTGGTGCATGAAACCACTTTTTGCACTTGTGATAGTGTTGAAAAACCACTTTTCGCACTTGTGTTAGTGTTGAAAAACCACTTTTCGCACTTGCGTTGGTGCAGGAAACCACTTTTGCACTTGTATTACTGTGGAAAAAACACTTTTTGCACTTGTGATAGTGTTGAAAAACCACTTTTCGCACTTGTGTTAGTGTTGAAAAACCACTTTTCGCACTTGTGTTGGTGCAGGAAACCACTTTTGCACTTGTATTAGTGTGGAAAAAACACTTTTCGCACTTGTGTTAGTGTTGAAAAACCACTTTTCGCACTTGTGTTAGTGTTGAAAACCACTTTTCGCACTTGTGTTGGTGCATGAAACCACTTTTGCACTTGTATTAGTGTGGAAAAAACACTTTTTGCACTTGTGATAGTGTTGAAAAACCACTTTTTGCACTTGTGTTAGTGTTGAAAAACCACTTTTCGCACTTGTGTTGGTGCAGGAAACCACTTTTGCACTTGTATTATTGTGGAAAAAACACTTTTCGCACTTGTGTTAGTGTTGAAAAACCACTTTTCGCACTTGTGTTAGTGTTGAAAAACCACTTTTCTCACTTGTGTTGGTGCAGGAAACCACTTTTGCACTTGTATTAGTGTGGAAAAAACACTTTTCGCACTTGTGTTAGTGTTGAAAAACCACTTTTCGCACTTGTGTTAGTGTTGAAAAACCACTTTTCGCACTTGTGTTGGTGCAGGAAACCACTTTTGCACTTGTATTAGTGTGGAAAAAACACTTTTTGCACTTGTGATAGTGTTGAAAAACCACTTTTCGCACTTGTGTTAGTTTTGAAAAACCACTTTTCGCACTTGTGTTAGTGTTGAAAAACCACTTTTCGCACTTGTGTTAGTGTTGAAAAACCACTTTTCGCACTTGTGTTGGTGCAGGAAACCACTTTTGCACTTGTATTAGTGTGGAAAAACCACTTTCGCACTTGAGTTAGTGTTGAAAAACCACTTTTCGCACTTGTGTTTGTGTTGAAAAACCACTTTTCGCACTTGTGTTGGTGCAGGAAACCACTTTTGCACTTGTATTAGTGTGGAAAAAACACTTTTTGCACTTGTGATTGTGTTGAAAAAACACTTTTCGCACTTGTGTTAGTGTTGAAAAACCACTTTTCGCACTTGTGTTGGTGCAGGAAACCACTTTTGCACTTGTATTAGTGTGGAAAAAACACATTTTGCACTTGTGATAGTGTTGAAAAACCACTTTTCGCACTTGTGTTAGTGTTGAAAAACCACTTTTCACACTTGTGTTGGTGCAGGAAACCACTTTTGCACTTGTATTAGTGTGGAAAAAACACTTTTTGCACTTGTGATAGTGTTGAAAAACCACTTTTCGCACTTGTGTTAGTGTTGAAAAACCACTTTTCGCACTTGTGTTGGTGCAGGAAACCACTTTTGCACTTGTATTAGTGTGGAAAAAACACTTTTCGCACTTGTGATAGCGTTGAAAAACCACTTTTTGCACTTGTGTTAGTGTTGAAAAACCACTTTTCGCAATTGTGTTGGTGCAGGAAACCACTTCTGCACTTGTATTAGTGTGGAAAAATAACTTTTTGCACTTGTGATAGTGTTGAAAAACCACTTTTCGTACTTGTGTTAGTGTTGAAAAACCACTTTTCGCACTTGTGTTGGTGCAGGAAACCACTTTTGCACTTGTATTAGTGTGGAAAAAACACTTTTTGCACTTGTGATAGTGTTGAAAAACCACTTTTCGCACTTGCGTTGGTGCAGGAAACCACTTTTGCACTTGTATTAGTGTGGAAAAAACACTTTTTGCACTTGTGATATTGTTGAAACCACTTTTTGCACTTGTGTTAGTGTTGAAAAACCACTTTTCGCATTTGTGTTGGTGCAGGAAACCACTTTTGCACTTGTATTAGTGTGGAAAAAACACTTTTCGCACTTGTGTTAGTGTTGAAAAACCACTTTTCGCACTTGTGTTAGTGTTGAAAAACCACTTTTTGCACTTGTGTTGGTGCATGAAACCACTTTTTGCACTTGTGATAGTGTTGAAAAACCACTTTTCGCACTTGTGTTAGTGTTGAAAAACCACTTTTCGCACTTGCGTTGGTGCAGGAAACCACTTTTGCACTTGTATTAGTGTGGAAAAAACACTTTTTGCACTTGTGATAGTGTTGAAAAATCCACTTTTCGCACTTGTGTTAGTGTTGAAAAAACACTTTTCGCACTTGTGTTGGTGCAGGAAACCACTTTTGCACTTGTATTAGTGTGGAAAAAACACTTTTCGCACTTGTGTTAGTGTTGAAAAACCACTTTTCGCACTTGTGTTAGTGTTGAAAAACCACTTTTCGCACTTGTGTTGGTGCATGAAACCACTTTTGCACTTGTATTAGTGTGGAAAAAACACTTTTTGCACTTGTGATAGTGTTGAAAAACCACTTTTCGCACTTGTGTTAGTGTTGAAAAACCACTTTTCGCACTTGTGTTGGTGCAGGAAACCACTTTTGCACTTGTATTATTGTGGAAAAAACACTTTTCGCACTTGTGTTAGTGTTGAAAAACCACTTTTCGCACTTGTGTTAGTGTTGAAAAACCACTTTTCTCACTTGTGTTGGTGCAGGAAACCACTTTTGCACTTGTATTAGTGTGGAAAAAACACTTTTCGCACTTGTGTTAGTGTTGAAAAACCACTTTTCGCACTTGTGTTAGTGTTGAAAAACCACTTTTCGCACTTGTGTTGGTGCAGGAAACCACTTTTGCACTTGTATTAGTGTGGAAAAAACACTTTTTGCACTTGTGATAGTGTTGAAAAACCACTTTTCGCACTTGTGTTAGTGTTGAAAAACCACTTTTCGCACTTGTGTTAGTGTTGAAAAACCACTTTTCGCACTTGTGTTAGTGTTGAAAAACCACTTTTCGCACTTGTGTTGGTGCAGGAAACCACTTTTGCACTTGTATTAGTGTGGAAAAACCACTTTTCGCACTTGAGTTAGTGTTGAAAAACCACTTTTCGCACTTGTGTTTGTGTTGAAAAACCACTTTTCGCACTTGTGTTGGTGCAGGAAACCACTTTTGCACTTGTATTAGTGTGGAAAAAACACTTTTTGCACTTGTGATTGTGTTGAAAAAACACTTTTCGCACTTGTGTTAGTGTTGAAAAACCACTTTTCGCACTTGTGTTGGTGCAGGAAACCACTTTTGCACTTGTATTAGTGTGGAAAAAACACTTTTTGCACTTGTGATAGTGTTGAAAAACCACTTTTCGCACTTGTGTTAGTGTTGAAAAACCACTTTTCGCACTTGTGTTGGTGCAGGAAACCACTTTTGCATTTGTATTAGTGTGGAAAAACCACTTTTTGCACTTGTGATAGTGTTGAAAAACCACTTTTCGCACTTGTGTTAATGTTGAAAAACCACTTTTCGCACTTGTGTTAGTGTTGAAAAACCACTTTTCGCACTTGTGTTAGTGTTGAAAAACCACTTTTCGCACTTGTGTTGGTGCAGGAAACCACTTTTGCACTTGTATTAGTGTGGAAAAACCACTTTTCGCACTTGTGTTAGTGTTGAAAAACCACTTTTCGCACTTGTGTTAGTGTTGAAAAACCACTTTTCGCACTTGTGTTGGTGCAGGAAACCACTTCTGCACTTGTATTAGTGTGGAAAAAACACTTTTTGCACTTGTGATAGTGTTGAAAAACCACGTTTCGCACTTGTGTTAGTGTTGAAAAACCACTTTTCGCACTTGTGTTAGTGTTGAAAAACCACTTTTCGCACTTGCGTTGTTGCAGGAAACCACTTTTGCACTTGTATTAGTGTGGAAAAAACACTTTTTGCACTTGTGATAGTGTTGAAAAACCACTTTTCGCACTTGTGTTAGTGTTGAAAAACCACTTTTCGCACCTGTGTTGGTGCAGGAAACCACTTTTGCACTTGTATTAGTGTGGAAAAAACACTTTTCGCACTTGTGTTAGTGTTGAAAAACCACATTTCGCACTTGTGTTAGTGTTGAAAAACCACTTTTCGCACTTGTGTTGGTGCATGAAACCACTTTTGCACTTGAATTAGTGTGGAAAAAACACTTTTTGCACTTGTGATAGTGTTGAAAAACCACTTTTCGCACTTGTGTTAGTGTTGAAAAACCACTTTTCGCACTTGTGTTGGTGCAGGAAACCACTTTTGCACTTGTATTATTGTGGAAAAAACACTTTTCGCACTTGTGTTAGTGTTGAAAAACCACTTTTCGCACTTGTGTTAGTGTTGAAAAACCACTTTTCTCACTTGTGTTGGTGCAGGAAACCACTTTTGCACTTGTATTAGTGTGGAAAAAACACTTTTCGCACTTGTGTTAGTGTTGAAAAACCACTTTTCGCACTTGTGTTAGTGTTGAAAAACCACTTTTCGCACTTGTGTTGGTGCAGGAAACCACTTTTGCACTTGTATTAGTGTGGAAAAAACACTTTTTGCACTTGTGATAGTGTTGAAAAACCACTTTTCGCACTTGTGTTAGTGTTGAAAAACCACTTTTCGCACTTGTGTTGGTGCAGGAATCCACTTTTGCACTTGTATTAGTGTGGAAATAACACTTTTTGCACTTGTGATAGTGTTGAAAAACCACTTTTCGCACTTGTGTTAGTGTTGAAAAACCACTTTTCGCACTTGTGTTGGTGCAGTAAACCACTTTTGCACTTGTATTAGTGTGGAAAAAACACTTTTCGCACTTGTGTTAGTGTTGAAAAACCACTTTTCGCACTTGTGTTAGTGTTGAAAAACCACTTTCGCAATTGTGTTGGTGCAGGAAACCACTTCTGCACTTGTATTAGTGTGGAAAAAACACTTTTTGCACTTGTGATAGTGTTGAAAAACCACTTTTCGTACTTGTGTTAGTGTTGAAAAACCACTTTTCGCACTTGTGTTGGTGCAGGAAACCACTTTTGCACTTGTATTAGTGTGGAAAAAACACTTTTTGCACTTGTGATAGTGTTGAAAAGCCACTTTTCGCACTTGCGTTGGTGCAGGAAACCACTTTTGCACTTGTATTAGTGTGGAAAAAACACTTTTTGCACTTGTGATAGTGTTGAAAAACCACTTTTCGCACTTGTGTTAGTGTTGAAAAACCACTTTTCGCATTTGTGTTGGTGCAGGAAACCACTTTTGCACTTGTATTAGTGTGGAAAAAACACTTTTCGCACTTGTGTTAGTGTTGAAAAACCACTTTTCGCACTTGTGTTGGTGCAGGAAACCACTTTTGCACTTGTATTAGTGTGGAAAAAACATTTTTGCACTTGTGATATTGTTGAAACCACTTTTTGCACTTGTGTTAGTGTTGAAAAACCACTTTTCGCATTTGTGTTGGTGCAGGAAACCACTTTTGCACTTGTATTAGTGTGGAAAAAACACTTTTCGCACTTGTGTTAGTGTTGAAAAACCACTTTTCGCACTTGTGTTAGTGTTGAAAAACCACTTTTTGCACTTGTGTTGGTGCATGAAACCACTTTTTGCACTTGTGATAGTGTTGAAAAACCACTTTTCGCACTTGTGTTAGTGTTGAAAAACCACTTTTCGCACTTGCGTTGGTGCAGGAAACCACTTTTGCACTTGTATTAGTGTGGAAAAAACACTTTTTGCACTTGTGATAGTGTTGAAAAACCACTTTTCGCACTTGTGTTAGTGTTGAAAAACCACTTTTCGCACTTGTGTTGGTGCAGGAAACCACTTTTGCACTTGTATTAGTGTGGAAAAAACACTTTTCGCACTTGTGTTAGTGTTGAAAAACCACTTTTCGCACTTGTGTTAGTGTTGAAAAACCACTTTTCGCACTTGTGTTGGTGCATGAAACCACTTTTGCACTTGTATTAGTGTGGAAAAAACACTTTTTGCACTTGTGATAGTGTTGAAAAACCACTTTTTGCACTTGTGTTAGTGTTGAAAAACCACTTTTCGCACTTGTGTTGGTGCAGGAAACCACTTTTGCATTTGTATTATTGTGGAAAAAACACTTTTCGCACTTGTGTTAGTGTTGAAAAACCACTTTTCGCACTTGTGTTAGTGTTGAAAAACCACTTTTCTCACTTGTGTTGGTGCAGGAAACCACTTTTGCACTTGTATTAGTGTGGAAAAAACACTTTTCGCACTTGTGTTAGTGTTGAAAAACCACTTTTCGCACTTGTGTTAGTGTTGAAAAACCACTTTTCGCACTTGTGTTGGTGCAGGAAACCACTTTTGCACTTGTATTAGTGTGGAAAAAACACTTTTTGCACTTGTGATAGTGTTGAAAAACCACTTTTCGCACTTGTGTTAGTTTTGAAAAACCACTTTTCGCACTTGTGTTAGTGTTGAAAAACCACTTTTCGCACTTGTGTTAGTGTTGAAAAACCACTTTTCGCACTTGTGTTGGTGCAGGAAACCACTTTTGCACTTGTATTAGTGTGGAAAAACCACTTTCGCACTTGAGTTAGTGTTGAAAAACCACTTTTCGCACTTGTGTTTGTGTTGAAAAACCACTTTTCGCACTTGTGTTGGTGCAGGAAACCACTTTTGCACTTGTATTAGTGTGGAAAAAACACTTTTTGCACTTGTGATTGTGTTGAAAAAACACTTTTCGCACTTGTGTTAGTGTTGAAAAACCACTTTTCGCACTTGTGTTGGTGCAGGAAACCACTTTTGCACTTGTATTAGTGTGGAAAAAACACATTTTGCACTTGTGATAGTGTTGAAAAACCACTTTTCGCACTTGTGTTAGTGTTGAAAAACCACTTTTCACACTTGTGTTGGTGCAGGAAACCACTTTTGCACTTGTATTAGTGTGGAAAAAACACTTTTTGCACTTGTGATAGTGTTGAAAAACCACTTTTCGCACTTGTGTTAGTGTTGAAAAACCACTTTTCGCACTTGTGTTGGTGCAGGAAACCACTTTTGCACTTGTATTAGTGTGGAAAAAACACTTTTCGCACTTGTGATAGCGTTGAAAAACCACTTTTTGCACTTGTGTTAGTGTTGAAAAACCACTTTTCGCAATTGTGTTGGTGCAGGAAACCACTTCTGCACTTGTATTAGTGTGGAAAAATAACTTTTTGCACTTGTGATAGTGTTGAAAAACCACTTTTCGTACTTGTGTTAGTGTTGAAAAACCACTTTTCGCACTTGTGTTGGTGCAGGAAACCACTTTTGCACTTGTATTAGTGTGGAAAAAACACTTTTTGCACTTGTGATAGTGTTGAAAAACCACTTTTCGCACTTGCGTTGGTGCAGGAAACCACTTTTGCACTTGTATTAGTGTGGAAAAAACACTTTTTGCACTTGTGATATTGTTGAAACCACTTTTTGCACTTGTGTTAGTGTTGAAAAACCACTTTTCGCATTTGTGTTGGTGCAGGAAACCACTTTTGCACTTGTATTAGTGTGGAAAAAACACTTTTCGCACTTGTGTTAGTGTTGAAAAACCACTTTTCGCACTTGTGTTAGTGTGGAAAAACCACTTTTTGCACTTGTGTTGGTGCATGAAACCACTTTTTGCACTTGTGATAGTGTTGAAAAACCACTTTTCGCACTTGTGTTAGTGTTGAAAAACCACTTTTCGCACTTGCGTTGGTGCAGGAAACCACTTTTGCACTTGTATTAGTGTGGAAAAAACACTTTTTGCACTTGTGATAGTGTTGAAAAATCCACTTTTCGCACTTGTGTTAGTGTTGAAAAAACACTTTTCGCACTTGTGTTGGTGCAGGAAACCACTTTTGCACTTGTATTAGTGTGGAAAAAACACTTTTCGCACTTGTGTTAGTGTTGAAAAACCACTTTTCGCACTTGTGTTAGTGTTGAAAAACCACTTTTCTCACTTGTGTTGGTGCATGAAACCACTTTTGCACTTGTATTAGTGTGGAAAAAACACTTTTTGCACTTGTGATAGTGTTGAAAAACCACTTTTCGCACTTGTGTTAGTGTTGAAAAACCACTTTTCGCACTTGTGTTGGTGCAGGAAACCACTTTTGCACTTGTATTATTGTGGAAAAAACACTTTTCGCACTTGTGTTAGTGTTGAAAAACCACTTTTCGCACTTGTGTTAGTGTTGAAAAACCACTTTTCTCACTTGTGTTGGTGCAGGAAACCACTTTTGCACTTGTATTAGTGTGGAAAAAACACTTTTCGCACTTGTGTTAGTGTTGAAAAACCACTTTTCGCACTTGTGTTAGTGTTGAAAAACCACTTTTCGCACTTGTGTTGGTGCAGGAAACCACTTTTGCACTTGTATTAGTGTGGAAAAAACACTTTTTGCACTTGTGATAGTGTTGAAAAACCACTTTTCGCACTTGTGTTAGTGTTGAAAAACCACTTTTCGCACTTGTGTTAGTGTTGAAAAACCACTTTTCGCACTTGTGTTAGTGTTGAAAAACCACTTTTCGCACTTGTGTTGGTGCAGGAAACCACTTTTGCACTTGTATTAGTGTGGAAAAACCACTTTTCGCACTTGAGTTAGTGTTGAAAAACCACTTTTCGCACTTGTGTTTGTGTTGAAAAACCACTTTTCGCACTTGTGTTGGTGCAGGAAACCACTTTTGCACTTGTATTAGTGTGGAAAAAACACTTTTTGCACTTGTGATTGTGTTGAAAAAACACTTTTCGCACTTGTGTTAGTGTTGAAAAACCACTTTTCGCACTTGTGTTGGTGCAGGAAACCACTTTTGCACTTGTATTAGTGTGGAAAAAACACTTTTTGCACTTGTGATAGTGTTGAAAAACCACTTTTCGCACTTGTGTTAGTGTTGAAAAACCACTTTTCGCACTTGTGTTGGTGCAGGAAACCACTTTTGCATTTGTATTAGTGTGGAAAAACCACTTTTTGCACTTGTGATAGTGTTGAAAAACCACTTTTCGCACTTGTGTTAATGTTGAAAAACCACTTTTCGCACTTGTGTTAGTGTTGAAAAACCACTTTTCGCACTTGTGTTAGTGTTGAAAAACCACTTTTCGCACTTGTGTTGGTGCAGGAAACCACTTTTGCACTTGTATTAGTGTGGAAAAACCACTTTTCGCACTTGTGTTAGTGTTGAAAAACCACTTTTCGCACTTGTGTTAGTGTTGAAAAACCACTTTTCGCACTTGTGTTGGTGCAGGAAACCACTTCTGCACTTGTATTAGTGTGGAAAAAACACTTTTTGCACTTGTGATAGTGTTGAAAAACCACGTTTCGCACTTGTGTTAGTGTTGAAAAACCACTTTTCGCACTTGTGTTAGTGTTGAAAAACCACTTTTCGCACTTGCGTTGGTGCAGGAAACCACTTTTGCACTTGTATTAGTGTGGAAAAAACACTTTTTGCACTTGTGATAGTGTTGAAAAACCACTTTTCGCACTTGTGTTAGTGTTGAAAAACCACTTTTCGCACCTGTGTTGGTGCAGGAAACCACTTTTGCACTTGTATTAGTGTGGAAAAAACACTTTTCGCACTTGTGTTAGTGTTGAAAAACCACATTTCGCACTTGTGTTAGTGTTGAAAAACCACTTTTCGCACTTGTGTTGGTGCATGAAACCACTTTTGCACTTGAATTAGTGTGGAAAAAACACTTTTTGCACTTGTGATAGTGTTGAAAAACGACTTTTCGCACTTGTGTTAGTGTTGAAAAACCACTTTTCGCACTTGTGTTGGTGCAGGAAACCACTTTTGCACTTGTATTATTGTGGAAAAAACACTTTTCGCACTTGTGTTAGTGTTGAAAAACCACTTTTCGCACTTGTGTTAGTGTTGAAAAACCACTTTTCTCACTTGTGTTGGTGCAAGAAACCACTTTTGCACTTGTATTAGTGTGGAAAAAACACTTTTCGCACTTGTGTTAGTGTTGAAAAACCACTTTTCGCACTTGTGTTAGTGTTGAAAAACCACTTTTCGCACTTGTGTTGGTGCAGGAAACCACTTCTGCACTTGTATTAGTGTGGAAAAACACTTTTTGCACTTGTGATAGTGTTGAAAAACCACTTTTCGCACTTGTGTTGGTGTTGATAAACCACTTTTCGCACTTGTGTTGGTGCAGGAAACCACTTTTGCACTTGTATTAGTGTGGAAAAACACTTTTCGCACTTGTGTTAGTGTTGAAAAACCACTTTTCGCACTTGTGTTAGTGTTGAAAAACCACTTATCGCACTTGTGTTGGTGCAGGAAACCACTTCTGCACTTGTATTAGTGTGGAAAAAACACTTTTTGCACTTGTGATAGTGTTGAAAAACCACTTTTCGCACTTGTGTTGGTGTTGATAAACCACTTTTCGCACTTGTGTTGGTGCAGGAAACCACTTTTGCACTTGTATTAGTGTGGAAAAACACTTTTTGCACTTGTGATATTGTTGAAAAACCACTTTTCGCACTTGTGCTAGTGTTGAAAAACCACTTTTCGCACTTGTGTTGGTGCAGGAAACCACTTTTGCACTTGTATTAGTGTGGAAAAAACACTTTTTGCACTTGTGATAGTGTTGAAAAACCACTTTTCGCACTTGTGTTAGTGTTGAAAAACCACTTTTCACACTTGTGTTGGTGCAGGAAACCACTTTTGCACTTGTATTAGTGTGGAAAAACCACTTTTCGCACTTGTGTTAGTGTTGAAAAACCACTTTTCGCACTTGTGTTGGTGTTGAAAAACCACTTTTCGCACTTGTGTTAGTGTTGAAAAACCACTTTTCGCACTTGCGTTGGTGCAGGAAACCACTTTTGCACTTGTATTAGTGTGGAAAAAACACTTTTTGCACTTGTGATAGTGTTGAAAAACCACTTTTCGCACTTGTGTTAGTGTTGAAAAACCACTTTTCGCACTTGTGTTGGTGCAGGAAACCACTTTTGCACTTGTATTAGTGTGGAAAAAACACTTTTCGCACTTGTGATAGTGTTGAAAAACCACTTTTCGCACTTGTGTTAGTGTTGAAAAACCACTTTTCGCACTTGTGTTGGTGCAGGAAACCATTTCTGCACTTGTATTAGTGTGGAAAAAACACTTTTTGCACTTGTGATAGTGTTGAAAAACCACTTTTCGCACTTGTGTTGGTGTTGATAAACCACTTTTCGCACTTGTGTTGGTGCAGGAAACCACTTTTGCACTTGTATTAGTGTGGAAAAAACACTTTTTGCACTTGTGATAGTGTTGAAAAACCACTTTTCGCACTTGTGCTAGTGTTGAAAAACCACTTTTCGCACTTGTGTTGGTGCAGGAAACCACTTTTGCACTTGTATTAGTGTGGAAAAACACTTTTTGCACTTGTGATAGTGTTGAAAAACCACTTTTCGCACTTGTGTTAGTGTTGAAAAACCACTTTTCGCACTTGTGTTGGTGCAGGAAACCACTTTTGCACTTGTATTAGTTTGGAAAAACCACTTTTCGCACTTGTGTTAGTGTTGAAAAACCACTTTTCGCACTTGTGTTAGTGTTGAAAAACCACTTTTCGCACTTGTGTTGGTGCAGGAAACCACTTTTGCACTTGTATTAGTGTGGAAAAAACACTTTTTGCACTTGTGATAGTGTTGAAAAACCACTTTTCGCACTTGTGTTAGTGTTGAAAAACCACTTTTCGCACTTGTGTTGGTGCAGGAAACCACTTTTGCACTTATATTAGTGTGGAAAAACCACTTTTCGCACTTGTGTTAGTGTTGAAAAACCACTTTTCGCACTTGTGTTAGTGTTGAAAAACCACTTTTCGCACTTGTGTTGGTGCAGGAAACCACTTCTGCACTTGTATTAGTGTGGAAAAAACACTTTTTGCACTTGTGATAGTGTTGAAAAACCACTTTTCGCACTTGTGTTGGTGTTGATAAACCACTTTTCGCACTTGTGTTGGTGCAGGAAACCACTTTTGCACTTGTATTAGTGTGGAAAAAACACTTTTTGCACTTGTGATAGTGTTGAAAAACACTTTTCGCACTTGTGTTAGTGTTGAAAAACCACTTTTCGCACTTGTGTTGGTGCAGGAAACCACTTTTGCACTTGTATTAGTGTGGAAAAAACACTTTTTGCACTTGTGATAGTGTGGAAAAACCACTTTTCGCACTTGTGTTAGTGTTGAAAAACCACTTTTCGCACTTGTGTTAGTGTTGAAAAACCACTTTTCGCACTTGTGTTAGTGTTGAAAAACCACTTTTCGCACTTGTGTTGGTGCAGGAAACCACTTTTGCACTTGTATTAGTGTGGAAAAAACACTTTTTGCACTTGTGATAGTGTTGAAAAACCACTTTTCGCACTTGTGTTAGTGTTGAAAAACCACTTTTCGCACTTGTGTTGGTGCAGGAAACCACTTTTGCACTTGTATTAGTGTGGAAAAACACTTTTCGCACTTGTGTTAGTGTTGAAAAACCACTTTTCGCACTTGTGTTAGTGTTGAAAAACCACTTTTCGCACTTGTGTTGGTGCAGGAAACCACTTCTGCACTTGTATTAGTGTGGAAAAAACACTTTTTGCACTTGTGATAGTGTTGAAAAACCACTTTTCGCACTTGTGTTAGTGTTGAAAAACCACTTTTCGCACTTGTGTTGGTGCAGGAAACCACTTTTGCACTTGTATTAGTGTGGAAAAAACACATTTTGCACTTGTGATAGTGTTGAAAAACCACTTTTCGCACTTGTGTTAGTGTTGAAAAACCACTTTTCGCACTTGTGTTAGTGTTGAAAAACCACTTTTCTCACTTGTGTTGGTGCAGGAAACCACTTTTGCACTTGTATTAGTGTGGAAAAAACACTTTTCGCACTTGTGTTTAGTGTTGAAAAACCACTTTTCGCACTTGTGTTAGTGTTGAAAAACCACTTTTCGCACTTGTGTTGGTGCAGGAAACCACTTTTGCACTTGTATTAGTGTGGAAAAAACACTTTTTGCACTTGTGATAGTGTTGAAAAACCACTTTTCGCACTTGTGTTAGTGTTGAAAAACCACTTTTCGCACTTGTGTTAGTGTTGAAAAACCACTTTTCGCACTTGTGTTAGTGTTGAAAAACCACTTTTTGCACTTGTGTTAGTGTTGAAAAACCACTTTTCGCACTTGTGTTGGTGCAGGAAACCACTTTTGCACTTGTATTAGTGTGGAAAAAACACTTTTTACACTCGTGATAGTGTTGAAAAACCACTTTTCGCACTTGTGTTAGTGTTGAAAAACCACTTTTCGCACTTGTGTTAGTGTTGAAAAACCACTTTTCGCACTTGTGTTGGTGCAGGAAACCACTTTTGCACTTGTATTAGTGTGGAAAAAACACTTTTTGCACTTGTGATAGTGTTGAAAAACCACTTTTCGCACTTGTGTTAGTGTTGAAAAACCACTTTTTGCACTTGTGTTGGTGCAGGAAACCACTTTTGCACTTGTGTTAGTGTTGAAAAACCACTTTTCGCACTTGTGTTGGTGCAGGAAACCACTTTTGCACTTGTATTAGTGTGGAAAAAACCACTTTTCGCACTTGTGTTAGTGTTGAAAAACCACTTTTCGCACTTGTGTTAGTGTTGAAAAACCACTTTTCGCACTTGTGTTGGTGCAGGAAACCACTTCTGCACTTGTATTAGTGTGGAAAAAACACTTTTTGCACTTGTGATAGTGTTGAAAAACCACTTTTCGCACTTGTGTTGGTGTTGAAAAACCACTTTTCGCACTTGTGTTGGTGCAGGAAACCACTTTTGCACTTGTATTAGTGTGGAAAAAACACTTTTTGCACTTGTGATAGTGTTGAAAAAACACTTTTCGCACTTGTGTTAGTGTTGAAAAACCACTTTTCGCACTTGTGTTGGTGCAGGAAACCACTTTTGCACTTGTATTAGTGCTGAAAAAACACTTTTTGCCCTTGTGATAGTGTTGAAAAACCACTTTTCGCACTTGTGTTAGTGTTGAAAAACCACTTTTCGCACTTGTGTTGGTGCAGGAAACCACTTTTGCACTTGTATTAGTGTGGGAAAACCACTTTTCGCACTTGTGTTAGTGTTGAAAAACCACTTTTCGCACTTGTGTTAGTGTTGAAAAACCACTTTTCGCACTTGTGTTAGTGTTGAAAAACCACTTTTCGCACTTGTGTTGGTGCAGGAAACCACTTTTGCACTTGTATTCGTGTGGAAAAAACACTTTTTGCACTTGTGATAGTGTTGAAAAACCACTTTTCGCACTTGTGTTAGTGTTGAAAAACCACTTTTCGCACTTGTGTTGGTGCAGGAAACCACTTTGCACTTGTATTAGTGTGGAAAAAACACTTTTCGCATTTTGGTAGTGTTGAAAAACCACTTTTCGCACTTGTGTTAGTGTTGAAAAACCACTTTTCGCACTTGTGTTGGTGCAGGAAACCACTTCTGCACTTGTATTAGTGTGGAAAAAACACTTTTTGCACTTGTGATAGTGTTGAAAAACCACTTTTCGCACTTGTGTTAGTGTTGAAAAACCACTTTTCGCACTTGTGTTGGTGCAGGAAACCACTTTTGCACTTGTATTAGTGTGGAAAAAACACTTTTTGCACTTGTGATAGTGTTGAAAAACCACTTTTCGCACTTGTGTTAGTGTTGAAAAACCACATTTCGCACTTGTGTTGGTGCAGGAAGCCACTTTTGCACTTGTATTAGTGTGGAAAAAACACTTTTTGCACTTGTGATAGTGTTGAAAAACCACTTTTTGCACTTGTGTTAGTGTTGAAAAACCACTTTTCGCACTTGTGTTGGTGCAGGAAACCACTTTTCCACTTGTATTAGTTTGGAAAAAACACTTTTCGCACTTGTGTTAGTGTTGAAAAACCACTTTTCGCACTTGTGTTAGTGTTGAAAAACCACTTTTCGCAATTGTGTTGGTGCAGGAAACCACTTCTGCACTTGTATTAGTGTGGAAAAAACACTTTTTGCACTTGTGATAGTGTTGAAAAACGACTTTTCGCACTTGTGTTAGTGTTGAAAACCACTTTTCGCACTTGTGTTGGTGCAGGAAACCACTTTTGCACTTGTATTAGTGTGGAAAAAACACTTTTTGCACTTGTGATAGTGTTGAAAAACCACTTTTCGCACTTGTGTTAGTGTTGAAAAACACTTTTCGCACTTGTGTTGGTGCAGGAAAGCACTTTTGCACTTGTATTAGTGTGGAAAAAACACTTTTTGCACTTGTGATAGACGATAGTGTTGAAAAACCACTTTTCGCACTCGTGTTAGTGTTGAAAAACCACTTTTCGCACTTGTGTTGGTGCAGGAAACCACTTTTGCACTTGTATTAGTGTGGAAAAAACACTTTTTGCACTTGTGATAGTGTTGAAAAACCACTTTTCGCACTTGTGTTAGTGTTGAAAAACCACTTTTCGCACTTGTGTTGGTGCAGGAAACCACTTTTGCACTTGTATTAGTGTGGAAAAACCACTTTTCGCACTTGTGTTAGTGTTGAAAAACACTTTTCCCACTTGTGTTAGTGTTGAAAAACCACTTTTCGCACTTGTGTTAGTGTTGAAAAACCACCTTTCGCACTTGTGTTGGTGCAGGAAACCACTTTTGCACTTGTATTAGTGTGGAAAAAACACTTTTTGCACTTGTGATAGTGTTGAAAAACCACTTTTTGCACTTGTGTTAGTGTTGAAAAACCACTTTTCGCACTTGTGTTAGTGTTGAAAAACCACTTTTCGCACTTGTGTTGGTGCAGGAAACCACTTTTGCACTTGTATTAGTGTGGAAAAAACGCTTTTTGCACTTGTGATAGTGTTGAAAAACCACTTTTTGCACTTGTGTTAGTGTTGAAAAACCACTTTTCGCACTTGTATTGGTGCAGGAAACCACTTTTGCACTTGTATTAGTGTGGAAAAAACACTTTTTGCACTTGTGATAGTGTTGAAAAACCACTTTTCGCACTTGTGTTAGTGTTGAAAAACCACTTTTCGCACTTGTGTTGGTGCAGGAAACCACTTTTGCACTTGTATTAGTGTGGAAAAAACACTTTTCGCACTTGTGTTAGTGTTGAAAAACCACTTTTTGCACTTGTGTTAGTGTTGAAAAACCACTTTTCGCACTTGTGTTGGTGCAGGAAACCACTTTTGCACTTGTATTAGTGTGGAAAAAACACTTTTTGCACTTGTGATAGTGTTGAAAAACCACTTTTCGCACTTGTGTTAGTGTTGAAAAACCACTTTTCGCACTTGTGTTGGTGCAGGAAACCACTTTTGCACTTGTATTAGTGTGGAAAAACCACTTTTTGCACTTGTGTTTGTGTTGAAAAACCACTTTTCGCACTTGTGTTAGTGTTGAAAAACCACTTTTCGCACTTGCGTTGGTGCAGGAAACCACTTCTGCACTTGTATTAGTGTGGAAAAAACACTTTTTGCACTTGTGATAGTGTTGAAAAACCACTTTTCGCACTTGTGTTAGTGTTGAAAAACCACTTTTCGCACTTGTGTTGGTGCAGGAAAGCACTTTTGCACTTGTATTAGTGTGGAAAAAACACTTTTTGCACTTGTGATAGACGATAGTGTTGAAAAACCACTTTTCGCACTCGTGTTAGTGTTGAAAAACCACTTTTCGCACTTGTGTTGGTGCAGGAAACCACTTTTGCACTTGTATTAGTGTGGAAAAAACACTTTTTGCACTTGTGATAGTGTTGAAAAACCACTTTTCGCACTTGTGTTAGTGTTGAAAAACCACTTTTCGCACTTGTGTTGGTGCAGGAAACCACTTTTGCACTTGTATTAGTGTGGAAAAACCACTTTTCGCACTTGTGTTAGTGTTGAAAAACCACTTTTCCCACTTGTGTTAGTGTTGAAAAACCACTTTTCGCACTTGTGTTAGTGTTGAAAAACCACCTTTCGCACTTGTGTTGGTGCAGGAAACCACTTTTGCACTTGTATTAGTGTGGAAAAAACACTTTTTGCACTTGTGATAGTGTTGAAAAACCACTTTTTGCACTTGTGTTAGTGTTGAAAAACCACTTTTCGCACTTGTGTTAGTGTTGAAAAACCACTTTTCGCACTTGTGTTGGTGCAGGAAACCACTTTTGCACTTGTATTAGTGTGGAAAAAACGCTTTTTGCACTTGTGATAGTGTTGAAAAACCACTTTTTGCACTTGTGTTAGTGTTGAAAAACCACTTTTCGCACTTGTATTGGTGCAGGAAACCACTTTTGCACTTGTATTAGTGTGGAAAAAACACTTTTTGCACTTGTGATAGTGTTGAAAAACCACTTTTCGCACTTGTGTTAGTGTTGAAAAACCACTTTTCGCACTTGTGTTGGTGCAGGAAACCACTTTTGCACTTGTATTAGTGTGGAAAAAACACTTTTCGCACTTGTGTTAGTGTTGAAAAACCACTTTTTGCACTTGTGTTAGTGTTGAAAAACCACTTTTCGCACTTGTGTTGGTGCAGGAAACCACTTTTGCACTTGTATTAGTGTGGAAAAAACACTTTTTGCACTTGTGATAGTGTTGAAAAACCACTTTTCGCACTTGTGTTAGTGTTGAAAAACCACTTTTCGCACTTGTGTTGGTGCAGGAAACCACTTTTGCACTTGTATTAGTGTGGAAAAACCACTTTTTGCACTTGTGTTTGTGTTGAAAAACCACTTTTTGCACTTGTGTTAGTGTTGAAAAACCACTTTTCGCACTTGCGTTGGTGCAGGAAACCACTTCTGCACTTGTATTAGTGTGGAAAAAACACTTTTTGCACTTGTGATAGTGTTGAAAAACCACTTTTCGCACTTGTGTTAGTGTTGAAAAACCACTTTTCGCACTTGTGTTGGTGCAGGAAACCACTTTTGCACTTGTATTAGTGTGGAAAAAACACTTTTTGCACTTGTGATAGTGTTGAAAAACCACTTTTCGCACTTGTGTTAGTGTTGAAAAACCACTTTTCGCACTTGTTTTAGTGTTGAAAAACCACTTTTCGCACTTGTGTTGGTGCAGGAAACCACTTTTGCACTTGTATTAGTGTGGAAAAAACACTTTTCGCACTTGTGTTAGTGTTGAAAAACCACTTTTTGCACTTGTGTTAGTGTTGAAAAACCACTTTTCGCACTTGTGTTGGTGCAGGAAACCACTTTTGCACTTGTATTAGTGTGGAAAAAACACTTTTTGCACTTGTGATAGTGTTGAAAAACCACTTTTCGCACTTGTGTTAGTGTTGAAAAACCACTTTTCGCACTTGTGTTGGTGCAGGAAACCACTTTTGCACTTGTATTAGTGTGGAAAAACCACTTTTTGCACTTGTGTTTGTGTTGAAAAACCACTTTTCGCACTTGTGTTAGTGTTGAAAAACCACTTTTCGCACTTGCGTTGGTGCAGGAAACCACTTCTGCACTTGTATTAGTGTGGAAAAAACACTTTTTGCACTTGTGATAGTGTTGAAAAACCACTTTTCGCACTTGTGTTAGTGTTGAAAAACCACTTTTCGCACTTGTGTTGGTGCAGGAAAGCACTTTTGCACTTGTATTAGTGTGGAAAAAACACTTTTTGCACTTGTGATAGACGATAGTGTTGAAAAACCACTTTTCGCACTCGTGTTAGTGTTGAAAAACCACTTTTCGCACTTGTGTTGGTGCAGGAAACCACTTTTGCACTTGTATTAGTGTGGAAAAAACACTTTTTGCACTTGTGATAGTGTTGAAAAACCACTTTTCGCACTTGTGTTAGTGTTGAAAAACCACTTTTCGCACTTGTGTTGGTGCAGGAAACCACTTTTGCACTTGTATTAGTGTGGAAAAACCACTTTTCGCACTTGTGTTAGTGTTGAAAAACCACTTTTCCCACTTGTGTTAGTGTTGAAAAACCACTTTTCGCACTTGTGTTAGTGTTGAAAAACCACCTTTCGCACTTGTGTTGGTGCAGGAAACCACTTTTGCACTTGTATTAGTGTGGAAAAAACACTTTTTGCACTTGTGATAGTGTTGAAAAACCACTTTTTGCACTTGTGTTAGTGTTGAAAAACCACTTTTCGCACTTGTGTTAGTGTTGAAAAACCACTTTTCGCACTTGTGTTGGTGCAGGAAACCACTTTTGCACTTGTATTAGTGTGGAAAAAACGCTTTTTGCACTTGTGATAGTGTTGAAAAACCACTTTTTGCACTTGTGTTAGTGTTGAAAAACCACTTTTCGCACTTGTATTGGTGCAGGAAACCACTTTTGCACTTGTATTAGTGTGGAAAAAACACTTTTTGCACTTGTGATAGTGTTGAAAAACCACTTTTCGCACTTGTGTTAGTGTTGAAAAACCACTTTTCGCACTTGTGTTGGTGCAGGAAACCACTTTTGCACTTGTATTAGTGTGGAAAAAACACTTTTCGCACTTGTGTTAGTGTTGAAAAACCACTTTTTGCACTTGTGTTAGTGTTGAAAAACCACTTTTCGCACTTGTGTTGGTGCAGGAAACCACTTTTGCACTTGTATTAGTGTGGAAAACACACTTTTTGCACTTGTGATAGTGTTGAAAAACCACTTTTCGCACTTGTGTTAGTGTTGAAAAACCACTTTTCGCACTTGTGTTGGTGCAGGAAACCACTTTTGCACTTGTATTAGTGTGGAAAAACCACTTTTTGCACTTGTGTTTGTGTTGAAAAACCACTTTTCGCACTTGTGTTAGTGTTGAAAAACCACTTTTCGCACTTGCGTTGGTGCAGGAAACCACTTCTGCACTTGTATTAGTGTGGAAAAAACACTTTTTGCACTTGTGATAGTGTTGAAAAACCACTTTTCGCACTTGTGTTAGTGTTGAAAAACCACTTTTCGCACTTGTGTTGGTGCAGGAAACCACTTTTGCACTTGTATTAGTGTGGAAAAAACACTTTTTGCACTTGTGATAGTGTTGAAAAACCACTTTTCGCACTTGTGTTAGTGTTGAAAAACCACTTTTCGCACTTGTGTTAGTGTTGAAAAACCACTTTTTGCACTTGTGTTGGTGCAGGAAACCAATTTTGCACTTGTATTAGTGTGGAAAAAACACTTTTTGCACTTGTGATAGTGTTGAAAAGCCACTTTTCGCACTTGTGTTAGTGTTGAAAAACCACTTTTCACACTTGTGTTGGTGCAGGAAACCATTTTTGCACTTGTATTAGTGTGGAAAAAACACTTTTTGCACTTGTGATAGTGTTGAAAAACCACTTTTCGCACTTGTGTTAGTGTTGAAAAACCACTTTTTGCACTTGTGTTAGTGTTGAAAAACCACTTTTCGCACTTGTGTTAGTGTTGAAAAACCACTTTTCGCACTTGTGTTGGTGCAGGAAACCACTTTTGCACTTGTATTAGTGTGGAAAAAACACTTTTCGCACTTGTGTTAGTGTTGAAAAACCACTTTTCACACTTGTGTTAGTGTTGAAAAACCACTTTTCGCACTTGTGTTGGTGCAGGAAACCACTTCTGCACTTATATTAGTGTGGAAAAAACACTTTTCGCACTTGTGTTAGTGTTGAAAAACCACTTTTTGCACTTGTGTTCGTGTTGAAAAACCACTTTTCGCACTTGTGTTGGTGCAGGAAACCACTTTTGCACTTGTATTAGTGTGGAAAAAACACTTTTTGCACTTGTGATAGTGTTGAAAAACCACTTTTCGCACATGTGTTAGTGTTGAAAAACCACTTTTCACACTTGTGTTGGTGCAGGAAACCACTTTTGCACTTGTATTAGTGTGGAGAAAACACTTTTTGCACTTGTGACAGTGTTGAAAAACCACTTTTCGCACTTGTGTTAGTGTTGAAAAACCACTTTTCGCACTTGTGTTGGTGCAGGAAACCACTTTTGCACTTGTATTAGTGTGGAAAACCACTTTTCGCACTTGTGTTAGTGTTGAAAAACCACTTTTCGCACTTGTGTTAGTGTTGAAAAACCACTTTTCGCACTTGTGTTAGTGTTGAAAAACCACTTTTCGCACTTGTGTTGGTGCAGGAAACCACTTTTGCACTTGTATTAGTGTGGAAAAAACACTTTTTGCACTTGTGATAGTGTTGAAAAACCACTTTTCGCACTTGTGTTAGTGTTGAAAAACACTTTTCGCACTTGTGTTAGTGTTGAAAAACCACTTTTCGCACTTGTGTTGGTGCAGGAAACCACTTTTGCACTTGTACTAGTGTGGAAAAAACACTTTTTGCACTTGTGCTAGTGTTGAAAAACCACTTTTCGCACTTGTGTTAGTGTTGAAAAACCACTTTTCACACTTGTGTTAGTGTTGAAAAACCACTTTTCGCACTTGTGTTGGTGCAGGAAACCACTTTTGCACTTGTATTAGTGTGGAAAAAACACTTTTTGCACTTGTGATAGTGTTGAAAAACCACTTTTCGCACTTGTGTTAGTGTTGAAAAACCACTTTTCGCACTTGTGTTGGTGCAGGAAAGCACTTTTGCACTTGTATTAGTGTGGAAAAAACACTTTTCGCACTTGTGTTAGTGTTGAAAAACCACTTTTCGCACTTGTGTTCGTGTTGAAAAACCACTTTTCGCACTTGTGTTGGTGCAGGAAACCACTTTTGCACTTGTATTAGTGTGGAAAAAACACTTTTTGCACTTGTGATAGTGTTGAAAAACCACATTTCGCACTTGTGTTAGTGTTGAAAAACCACTTTTCGCACTTGTGTTGGTGCAGGAAACCACTTTTGCACTTGTATTAGTGTGGAAAAACCACTTTTCGCACTTGTGTTAGTGTTGAAAAACCACTTTTCGCACTTGTGTTAGTGTTGAAAAACCACTTTTCGCACTTGTGTTGGTGCAGGAAACCACTTCTGCACTTGTATTAGTGTGGAAAAAACACTTTTTGCACTTGTGATAGTGTTGAAAAACCACTTTTCGCACTTGTGTTGGTGTTGATAAACCACTTTTCGCACTTGTGTTGGTGCAGGAAACCACTTTTGCACTTGTATTAGTGTGGAAAAAACACTTTTTGCACTTGTGATAGTGTTGAAAAACCACTTTTCGCACTTGTGTTGGTGTTGATAAACCACTTTTCGCACTTGTGTTGGTGCAGGAAACCACTTTTGCACTTGTATTAGTGTGGAAAAAACACTTTTTGCACTTGTGATAGTGTTGAAAAACCACTTTTCGCACTTGTGCTAGTGTTGAAAAACCACTTTTCGCACTTGTGTTGGTGCAGGAAACCACTTTTGCACTTGTATTAGTGTGGAAAAAACACTTTTTGCACTTGTGATAGTGTTGAAAAACCACTTTTCGCACTTGTGCTAGTGTTGAAAAACCACTTTTCGCACTTGTGTTGGTGCAGGAAACCACTTTTGCACTTGTATTAGTGTGGAAAAAACACTTTTTGCACTTGTGATAGTGTTGAAAAACCACTTTTCGCACTTGTGTTAGTGTTGAAAAACCACTTTTCGCACTTGTGTTGGTGCAGGAAACCACTTTTGCACTTGTATTAGTGTGGAAAAACCACTTTTCGCACTTGTGTTAGTGTTGAAAAACCACTTTTCGCACTTTTGTTAGTGTTGAAAAACCACTTTTCGCACTTGTGTTAGTGTTGAAAAACCACTTTTCGCACTTGTGTTGTTGCAGGAAACCACTTTTGCACTTGTATTAGTGTGGAAAAAACACTTTTTGCACTTGTGATAGTGTTGAAAAATCACTTTTCGCACTTGTGTTAGTGTTGAAAAACCACTTTTCGCACTTGTGTTGGTGCAGGAAACCACTTTTGCACTTGTATTAGTGTGGAAAAAACACTTTTCGCACTTGTGTTAGTGTTGAAAAACCACTTTTCGCACTTGTGTTAGTGTTGAAAAACCACTTTTCGCACTTGTGTTGGTGCAGGAAACCACTTCTGCACTTGTATTAGTGTGGAAAAAACACTTTTTGCACTTGTGATAGTGTTGAAAAACCACTTTTCGCACTTGTGTTAGTGTTGAAAAACCACTTTTCGCACTTGTGTTGGTGCAGGAAACCACTTTTGCACTTGTATTAGTGTGGAAAAAACACATTTTGCACTTGTGATAGTGTTGAAAAACCACTTTTCGCACTTGTGTTAGTGTTGAAAAACCACTTTTCGCACTTGTGTTGGTGCAGGAAACCACTTTTGCACTTGTATTAGTGTGGAAAAAACACTTTTTGCACTTGATATAGTGTTGAAAAACCACTTTTTGCACTTGTGTTGGTGCAGGAAACCACTTTTGCACTTGTATTAGTGTGGAAAAAACACTTTTCGCACTTGTGTTAGTGTTGAAAAACCACTTTTCGCACTTGTGTTAGTGTTGAAAAACCACTTTTCGCAATTGTGTTGGTGCAGGAAACCACTTCTGCACTTGTATTAGTGTTGAAAAAACACTTTTTGCACTTGTGATAGTGTTGAAAAACCACTTTTCGTCCTTGTGTTAGTGTTGAAAAACCACTTTTCGCACTTGTGTTGGTGCAGGAAACCACTTTTGCACTTGTATTAGTGTGGAAAAAACACTTTTTGCACTTGTGATAGTGTTGAAAAACCACTTTTCGCACTTGCGTTGGTGCAGGAAACCACTTTTGCACTTGTATTAGTGTGGAAAAAACACTTTTTGCACTTGTGATAGTGTTGAAACCACTTTTTGCACTTGTGTTAGTGTTGAAAAACCACTTTTCGCATTTGTGTTGGTGCAGAAAACCACTTTTGCACTTGTATTAGTGTGGAAAAAACACTTTTCGCACTTGTGTTAGTGTTGAAAAACCACTTTTCGCACTTGTGTTAGTGTTGAAAAACCACTTTCCGCACTTGTGTTGGTGCATGAAACCACTTTTGCTCTTGTATTAGTGTGGAAAAAACACTTTTTCCACTTGTGATAGTGTTGAAAAACCACTTTTCGCACTTGTGTTAGTGTTGAAAAACCACTTTTCGCACTTGTGTTGGTGCAGGAAACCACTTTTGCACTTGTATTATTGTGGAAAAAACACTTTTCGCACTTGTGTTAGTGTTGAAAAACCACTTTTCGCACTTGTGTTAGTGTTGAAAAACCACTTTTCGCACTTGTGTTAGTGTTGAAAAACCACTTTTCGCACTTGTGTTGGTGCAGGAAACCACTTCTGCACTTGTATTAGTGTGGAAAAAACACTTTTTGCACTTGTGATAGTGTTGAAAAACCACTTTTCGCACTTGTGTTGGTGTTGATAAACCACTTTTCGCACTTGTGTTGGTGCAGGAAACCACTTTTGCACTTGTATTAGTGTGGAAAAAACACTTTTTGCACTTGTGATAGTGTTGAAAAACCACTTTTCGCACTTGTGCTAGTGTTGAAAAACCACTTTTCGCACTTGTGTTGGTGCAGGAAACCACTTTTGCACTTGTATTAGTGTGGAAAAAACACTTTTTGCACTTGTGATAGTGTTGAAAAACCACTTTTCGCACTTGTGTTAGTGTTGAAAAACCACTTATCGCACTTGTGTTGGTGCAGGAAACCACTTTTGCACTTGTATTAGTGTGGAAAAACCACTTTTCGCACTTGTGTTAGTGTTGAAAAACCACTTTTCACACTTGTGTTGGTGCAGGAAACCACTTTTGCACTTGTATTAGTGTGGAAAAAACACTTTTTGCACTTGTGATAGTGTTGAAAAACCACTTTTCGCACTTGTGTTAGTGTTGAAAAACCACTTTTCGCACTTGTGTTGGTGCAGGAAACCACTTTTGCACTTGTATTAGTGTGGAAAAACCACTTTTTGCACTTGTGTTTGTGTTGAAAAACCACTTTTCGCACTTGTGTTAGTGTTGAAAAACCACTTTTCGCACTTGCGTTGGTGCAGGAAACCACTTCTGCACTTGTATTAGTGTGGAAAAAACACTTTTTGCACTTGTGATAGTGTTGAAAAACCACTTTTCGCACTTGTGTTAGTGTTGAAAAACCACTTTTCGCACTTGTGTTGGTGCAGGAAACCACTTTTGCACTTGTATTAGTGTGGAAAAAACACTTTTTGCACTTGTGATAGTGTTGAAAAACCACTTTTCGCACTTGTGTTAGTGTTGAAAAACCACTTTTCGCACTTGTGTTAGTGTTGAAAAACCACTTTTTGCACTTGTGTTGGTGCAGGAAACCAATTTTGCACTTGTATTAGTGTGGAAAAAACACTTTTTGCACTTGTGATAGTGTTGAAAAGCCACTTTTCGCACTTGTGTTAGTGTTGAAAAACCACTTTTCACACTTGTGTTGGTGCAGGAAACCACTTTTGCACTTGTATTAGTGTGGAAAAAACACTTTTTGCACTTGTGATAGTGTTGAAAAACCACTTTTCGCACTTGTGTTAGTGTTGAAAAACCACTTTTTGCACTTGTGTTAGTGTTGAAAAACCACTTTTCGCACTTGTGTTAGTGTTGAAAAACCACTTTTCGCACTTGTGTTGGTGCAGGAAACCACTTTTGCACTTGTATTAGTGTGGAAAAAACACTTTTCGCACTTGTGTTAGTGTTGAAAAACCACTTTTCACACTTGTGTTAGTGTTGAAAAACCACTTTTCGCACTTGTGTTGGTGCAGGAAACCACTTCTGCACTTATATTAGTGTGGAAAAAACACTTTTCGCACTTGTGTTAGTGTTGAAAAACCACTTTTTGCACTTGTGTTCGTGTTGAAAAACCACTTTTCGCACTTGTGTTGGTGCAGGAAACCACTTTTGCACTTGTATTAGTGTGGAAAAAACACTTTTTGCACTTGTGATAGTGTTGAAAAACCACTTTTCGCACATGTGTTAGTGTTGAAAAACCACTTTTCGCACTTGTGTTGGTGCAGGAAACCACTTTTGCACTTGTATTAGTGTGGAGAAAACACTTTTTGCACTTGTGACAGTGTTGAAAAACCACTTTTCGCACTTGTGTTAGTGTTGAAAAACCACTTTTCGCACTTGTGTTGGTGCAGGAAACCACTTTTGCACTTGTATTAGTGTGGAAAACCACTTTTCGCACTTGTGTTAGTGTTGAAAAACCACTTTTCGCACTTGTGTTAGTGTTGAAAAACCACTTTTCGCACTTGTGTTAGTGTTGAAAAACCACTTTTCGCACTTGTGTTGGTGCAGGAAACCACTTTTGCACTTGTATTAGTGTGGAAAAAACACTTTTTGCACTTGTGATAGTGTTGAAAAACCACTTTTCGCACTTGTGTTAGTGTTGAAAAACACTTTTCGCACTTGTGTTAGTGTTGAAAAACCACTTTTCGCACTTGTGTTGGTGCAGGAAACCACTTTTGCACTTGTACTAGTGTGGAAAAAACACTTTTTGCACTTGTGCTAGTGTTGAAAAACCACTTTTCGCACTTGTGTTAGTGTTGAAAAACCACTTTTCACACTTGTGTTAGTGTTGAAAAACCACTTTTCGCACTTGTGTTGGTGCAGGAAACCACTTTTGCACTTGTATTAGTGTGGAAAAAACACTTTTTGCACTTGTGATAGTGTTGAAAAACCACTTTTCGCACTTGTGTTAGTGTTGAAAAACCACTTTTCGCACTTGTGTTGGTGCAGGAAAGCACTTTTGCACTTGTATTAGTGTGGAAAAAACACTTTTCGCACTTGTGTTAGTGTTGAAAAACCACTTTTCGCACTTGTGTTCGTGTTGAAAAACCACTTTTCGCACTTGTGTTGGTGCAGGAAACCACTTTTGCACTTGTATTAGTGTGGAAAAAACACTTTTTGCACTTGTGATAGTGTTGAAAAACCACATTTCGCACTTGTGTTAGTGTTGAAAAACCACTTTTCGCACTTGTGTTGGTGCAGGAAACCACTTTTGCACTTGTATTAGTGTGGAAAAAACACTTTTTGCACTTGTGATAGTGTTGAAAAACCACATTTCGCACTTGTGTTAGTGTTGAAAAACCACTTTTCGCACTTGTGTTGGTGCAGGAAACCACTTTTGCACTTGTATTAGTGTGGAAAAACCACTTTTCGCACTTGTGTTAGTGTTGAAAAACCACTTTTCGCACTTGTGTTAGTGTTGAAAAACCACTTTTCGCACTTGTGTTGGTGCAGGAAACCACTTCTGCACTTGTATTAGTGTGGAAAAAACACTTTTTGCACTTGTGATAGTGTTGAAAAACCACTTTTCGCACTTGTGTTGGTGTTGATAAACCACTTTTCGCACTTGTGTTGGTGCAGGAAACCACTTTTGCACTTGTATTAGTGTGGAAAAAACACTTTTTGCACTTGTGATAGTGTTGAAAAACCACTTTTCGCACTTGTGTTGGTGTTGATAAACCACTTTTCGCACTTGTGTTGGTGCAGGAAACCACTTTTGCACTTGTATTAGTGTGGAAAAAACACTTTTTGCACTTGTGATAGTGTTGAAAAACCACTTTTCGCACTTGTGCTAGTGTTGAAAAACCACTTTTCGCACTTGTGTTGGTGCAGGAAACCACTTTTGCACTTGTATTAGTGTGGAAAAAACACTTTTTGCACTTGTGATAGTGTTGAAAAACCACTTTTCGCACTTGTGCTAGTGTTGAAAAACCACTTTTCGCACTTGTGTTGGTGCAGGAAACCACTTTTGCACTTGTATTAGTGTGGAAAAAACACTTTTTGCACTTGTGATAGTGTTGAAAAACCACTTTTCGCACTTGTGTTAGTGTTGAAAAACCACTTTTCGCACTTGTGTTGGTGCAGGAAACCACTTTTGCACTTGTATTAGTGTGGAAAAACCACTTTTCGCACTTGTGTTAGTGTTGAAAAACCACTTTTCGCACTTTTGTTAGTGTTGAAAAACCACTTTTCGCACTTGTGTTAGTGTTGAAAAACCACTTTTCGCACTTGTGTTGTTGCAGGAAACCACTTTTGCACTTGTATTAGTGTGGAAAAAACACTTTTTGCACTTGTGATAGTGTTGAAAAATCACTTTTCGCACTTGTGTTAGTGTTGAAAAACCACTTTTCGCACTTGTGTTGGTGCAGGAAACCACTTTTGCACTTGTATTAGTGTGGAAAAAACACTTTTCGCACTTGTGTTAGTGTTGAAAAACCACTTTTCGCACTTGTGTTAGTGTTGAAAAACCACTTTTCGCACTTGTGTTGGTGCAGGAAACCACTTCTGCACTTGTATTAGTGTGGAAAAAACACTTTTTGCACTTGTGATAGTGTTGAAAAACCACTTTTCGCACTTGTGTTAGTGTTGAAAAACCACTTTTCGCACTTGTGTTGGTGCAGGAAACCACTTTTGCACTTGTATTAGTGTGGAAAAAACACATTTTGCACTTGTGATAGTGTTGAAAAACCACTTTTCGCACTTGTGTTAGTGTTGAAAAACCACTTTTCGCACTTGTGTTGGTGCAGGAAACCACTTTTGCACTTGTATTAGTGTGGAAAAAACACTTTTTGCACTTGATATAGTGTTGAAAAACCACTTTTTGCACTTGTGTTGGTGCAGGAAACCACTTTTGCACTTGTATTAGTGTGGAAAAAACACTTTTCGCACTTGTGTTAGTGTTGAAAAACCACTTTTCGCACTTGTGTTAGTGTTGAAAAACCACTTTTCGCAATTGTGTTGGTGCAGGAAACCACTTCTGCACTTGTATTAGTGTTGAAAAAACACTTTTTGCACTTGTGATAGTGTTGAAAAACCACTTTTCGTCCTTGTGTTAGTGTTGAAAAACCACTTTTCGCACTTGTGTTGGTGCAGGAAACCACTTTTGCACTTGTATTAGTGTGGAAAAAACACTTTTTGCACTTGTGATAGTGTTGAAAAACCACTTTTCGCACTTGCGTTGGTGCAGGAAACCACTTTTGCACTTGTATTAGTGTGGAAAAAACACTTTTTGCACTTGTGATAGTGTTGAAACCACTTTTTGCACTTGTGTTAGTGTTGAAAAACCACTTTTCGCATTTGTGTTGGTGCAGAAAACCACTTTTGCACTTGTATTAGTGTGGAAAAAACACTTTTCGCACTTGTGTTAGTGTTGAAAAACCACTTTTCGCACTTGTGTTAGTGTTGAAAAACCACTTTCCGCACTTGTGTTGGTGCATGAAACCACTTTTGCTCTTGTATTAGTGTGGAAAAAACACTTTTTCCACTTGTGATAGTGTTGAAAAACCACTTTTCGCACTTGTGTTAGTGTTGAAAAACCACTTTTCGCACTTGTGTTGGTGCAGGAAACCACTTTTGCACTTGTATTATTGTGGAAAAAACACTTTTCGCACTTGTGTTAGTGTTGAAAAACCACTTTTCGCACTTGTGTTAGTGTTGAAAAACCACTTTTCGCACTTGTGTTAGTGTTGAAAAACCACTTTTCGCACTTGTGTTGGTGCAGGAAACCACTTCTGCACTTGTATTAGTGTGGAAAAAACACTTTTTGCACTTGTGATAGTGTTGAAAAACCACTTTTCGCACTTGTGTTGGTGTTGATAAACCACTTTTCGCACTTGTGTTGGTGCAGGAAACCACTTTTGCACTTGTATTAGTGTGGAAAAAACACTTTTTGCACTTGTGATAGTGTTGAAAAACCACTTTTCGCACTTGTGCTAGTGTTGAAAAACCACTTTTCGCACTTGTGTTGGTGCAGGAAACCACTTTTGCACTTGTATTAGTGTGGAAAAAACACTTTTTGCACTTGTGATAGTGTTGAAAAACCACTTTTCGCACTTGTGTTAGTGTTGAAAAACCACTTATCGCACTTGTGTTGGTGCAGGAAACCACTTTTGCACTTGTATTAGTGTGGAAAAACCACTTTTCGCACTTGTGTTAGTGTTGAAAAACCACTTTTCACACTTGTGTTGGTGCAGGAAACCACTTTTGCACTTGTATTAGTGTGGAAAAAACACTTTTTGCACTTGTGATAGTGTTGAAAAACCACTTTTCGCACTTGTGTTAGTGTTGAAAAACCACTTTTCGCACTTGTGTTGGTGCAGGAAACCACTTTTGCACTTGTATTAGTGTGGAAAAACCACTTTTTGCACTTGTGTTTGTGTTGAAAAACCACTTTTCGCACTTGTGTTAGTGTTGAAAAACCACTTTTCGCACTTGCGTTGGTGCAGGAAACCACTTCTGCACTTGTATTAGTGTGGAAAAAACACTTTTTGCACTTGTGATAGTGTTGAAAAACCACTTTTCGCACTTGTGTTAGTGTTGAAAAACCACTTTTCGCACTTGTGTTGGTGCAGGAAACCACTTTTGCACTTGTATTAGTGTGGAAAAAACACTTTTTGCACTTGTGATAGTGTTGAAAAACCACTTTTCGCACTTGTGTTAGTGTTGAAAAACCACTTTTCGCACTTGTGTTAGTGTTGAAAAACCACTTTTTGCACTTGTGTTGGTGCAGGAAACCAATTTTGCACTTGTATTAGTGTGGAAAAAACACTTTTTGCACTTGTGATAGTGTTGAAAAGCCACTTTTCGCACTTGTGTTAGTGTTGAAAAACCACTTTTCACACTTGTGTTGGTGCAGGAAACCACTTTTGCACTTGTATTAGTGTGGAAAAAACACTTTTTGCACTTGTGATAGTGTTGAAAAACCACTTTTCGCACTTGTGTTAGTGTTGAAAAACCACTTTTTGCACTTGTGTTAGTGTTGAAAAACCACTTTTCGCACTTGTGTTAGTGTTGAAAAACCACTTTTCGCACTTGTGTTGGTGCAGGAAACCACTTTTGCACTTGTATTAGTGTGGAAAAAACACTTTTCGCACTTGTGTTAGTGTTGAAAAACCACTTTTCACACTTGTGTTAGTGTTGAAAAACCACTTTTCGCACTTGTGTTGGTGCAGGAAACCACTTCTGCACTTATATTAGTGTGGAAAAAACACTTTTCGCACTTGTGTTAGTGTTGAAAAACCACTTTTTGCACTTGTGTTCGTGTTGAAAAACCACTTTTCGCACTTGTGTTGGTGCAGGAAACCACTTTTGCACTTGTATTAGTGTGGAAAAAACACTTTTTGCACTTGTGATAGTGTTGAAAAACCACTTTTCGCACATGTGTTAGTGTTGAAAAACCACTTTTCGCACTTGTGTTGGTGCAGGAAACCACTTTTGCACTTGTATTAGTGTGGAGAAAACACTTTTTGCACTTGTGACAGTGTTGAAAAACCACTTTTCGCACTTGTGTTAGTGTTGAAAAACCACTTTTCGCACTTGTGTTGGTGCAGGAAACCACTTTTGCACTTGTATTAGTGTGGAAAACCACTTTTCGCACTTGTGTTAGTGTTGAAAAACCACTTTTCGCACTTGTGTTAGTGTTGAAAAACCACTTTTCGCACTTGTGTTAGTGTTGAAAAACCACTTTTCGCACTTGTGTTGGTGCAGGAAACCACTTTTGCACTTGTATTAGTGTGGAAAAAACACTTTTTGCACTTGTGATAGTGTTGAAAAACCACTTTTCGCACTTGTGTTAGTGTTGAAAAACACTTTTCGCACTTGTGTTAGTGTTGAAAAACCACTTTTCGCACTTGTGTTGGTGCAGGAAACCACTTTTGCACTTGTACTAGTGTGGAAAAAACACTTTTTGCACTTGTGCTAGTGTTGAAAAACCACTTTTCGCACTTGTGTTTGTTGAAAAACCACTTTTCACACTTGTGTTAGTGTTGAAAAACCACTTTTCGCACTTGTGTTGGTGCAGGAAACCACTTTTGCACTTGTATTAGTGTGGAAAAAACACTTTTTGCACTTGTGATAGTGTTGAAAAACCACTTTTCGCACTTGTGTTAGTGTTGAAAAACCACTTTTCGCACTTGTGTTGGTGCAGGAAAGCACTTTTGCACTTGTATTAGTGTGGAAAAAACACTTTTCGCACTTGTGTTAGTGTTGAAAAACCACTTTTCGCACTTGTGTTCGTGTTGAAAAACCACTTTTCGCACTTGTGTTGGTGCAGGAAACCACTTTTGCACTTGTATTAGTGTGGAAAAAACACTTTTTGCACTTGTGATAGTGTTGAAAACCACATTTCGCACTTGTGTTAGTGTTGAAAAACCACTTTTCGCACTTGTGTTGGTGCAGGAAACCACTTTTGCACTTGTATTAGTGTGGAAAAACCACTTTTCGCACTTGTGTTAGTGTTGAAAAACCACTTTTCGCACTTGTGTTAGTGTTGAAAAACCACTTTTCGCACTTGTGTTGGTGCAGGAAACCACTTCTGCACTTGTATTAGTGTGGAAAAAACACTTTTTGCACTTGTGATAGTGTTGAAAAACCACTTTTCGCACTTGTGTTGGTGTTGATAAACCACTTTTCGCACTTTGTGTTGGTGCAGGAAACCACTTTTGCACTTGTATTAGTGTGGAAAAAACACTTTTTGCACTTGTGATAGTGTTGAAAAACCACTTTTCGCACTTGTGTTGGTGTTGATAAACCACTTTTCGCACTTGTGTTGGTGCAGGAAACCACTTTTGCACTTGTATTAGTGTGGAAAAAACACTTTTTGCACTTGTGATAGTGTTGAAAAACCACTTTTCGCACTTGTGCTAGTGTTGAAAAACCACTTTTCGCACTTGTGTTGGTGCAGGAAACCACTTTTGCACTTGTATTAGTGTGGAAAAAACACTTTTTGCACTTGTGATAGTGTTGAAAAACCACTTTTCGCACTTGTGCTAGTGTTGAAAAACCACTTTTCGCACTTGTGTTGGTGCAGGAAACCACTTTTGCACTTGTATTAGTGTGGAAAAAACACTTTTTGCACTTGTGATAGTGTTGAAAAACCACTTTTCGCACTTGTGTTAGTGTTGAAAAACCACTTTTCGCACTTGTGTTGGTGCAGGAAACCACTTTTGCACTTGTATTAGTGTGGAAAAACCACTTTTCGCACTTGTGTTAGTGTTGAAAAACCACTTTTCGCACTTTTGTTAGTGTTGAAAAACCACTTTTCGCACTTGTGTTAGTGTTGAAAACCACTTTTCGCACTTGTGTTGTGCAGGAAACCACTTTTGCACTTGTATTAGTGTGGAAAAACACTTTTTGCACTTGTGATAGTGTTGAAAAATCACTTTTCGCACTTGTGTTAGTGTTGAAAAACCACTTTTCGCACTTGTGTTGGTGCAGGAAACCACTTTTGCACTTGTATTAGTGTGGAAAAAACACTTTTCCGCACTTGTGTTAGTGTTGAAAAACCACTTTTCGCACTTGTGTTAGTGTTGAAAAAACCACTTTTCGCACTTGTGTTGGTGCAGGAAACCACTTCTGCACTTGTATTAGTGTGGAAAAACACTTTTTGCACTTGTGATAGTGTTGAAAAACCACTTTTCGCACTTGTGTTAGTGTTGAAAAACCACTTTTCGCACTTGTGTTGGTGCAGGAAACCACTTTTGCACTTGTATTAGTGTGGAAAAAACACATTTTGCACTTGTGATAGTGTTGAAAAACCACTTTTCGCACTTGTGTTAGTGTTGAAAAACCACTTTTCGCACTTGTGTTGGTGCAGGAAACCACTTTTGCACTTGTATTAGTGTGGAAAAAACACTTTTTGCACTTGATATAGTGTTGAAAAACCACTTTTTGCACTTGTGTTGGTGCAGGAAACCACTTTTGCACTTGTATTAGTGTGGAAAAAACACTTTTCGCACTTGTGTTAGTGTTGAAAAACCACTTTTCGCACTTGTGTTAGTGTTGAAAAAACCACTTTTCGCATTGTGTTGGTGCAGGAAACCACTTCTGCACTTGTATTAGTGTTGAAAAAACACTTTTTGCACTTGTGATAGTGTTGAAAAACCACTTTTCGTCCTTGTGTTAGTGTTGAAAAACCACTTTTCGCACTTGTGTTGGTGCAGGAAACCACTTTTGCACTTGTATTAGTGTGGAAAAAACACTTTTTGCACTTGTGATAGTGTTGAAAAACCACTTTTCGCACTTGCGTTGGTGCAGGAAACCACTTTTGCACTTGTATTAGTGTGGAAAAAACACTTTTTGCACTTGTGATAGTGTTGAAACCACTTTTTGCACTTGTGTTAGTGTTGAAAAACCACTTTTCGCATTTGTGTTGGTGCAGAAAACCACTTTTGCACTTGTATTAGTGTGAAAAAACACTTTTCGCACTTGTGTTAGTGTTGAAAAACCACTTTTCGCACTTGTGTTAGTGTTGAAAAACCACTTTCCGCACTTGTGTTGGTGCATGAAACCACTTTTGCTCTTGTATTAGTGTGGAAAAAACACTTTTTCCACTTGTGATAGTGTTGAAAAACCACTTTTCGCACTTGTGTTAGTGTTGAAAAACCACTTTTCGCACTTGTGTTGGTGCAGGAAACCACTTTTGCACTTGTATTATTGTGGAAAAAACACTTTTCGCACTTGTGTTAGTGTTGAAAAACCACTTTTCGCACTTGTGTTAGTGTTGAAAAACCACTTTTCGCACTTGTGTTAGTGTTGAAAAACCACTTTTCGCACTTGTGTTGGTGCAGGAAACCACTTCTGCACTTGTATTAGTGTGGAAAAAACACTTTTTGCACTTGTGATAGTGTTGAAAAACCACTTTTCGCACTTGTGTTGTGTTGATAAACCACTTTTCGCACTTGTGTTGGTGCAGGAAACCACTTTTGCACTTGTATTAGTGTGGAAAAAACACTTTTTGCACTTGTGATAGTGTTGAAAAACCACTTTTCGCACTTGTGCTAGTGTTGAAAAACCACTTTTCGCACTTGTGTTGGTGCAGGAAACCACTTTTGCACTTGTATTAGTGTGGAAAAAACACTTTTTGCACTTGTGATAGTGTTGAAAAACCACTTTTCGCACTTGTGTTAGTGTTGAAAAACCACTTATCGCACTTGTGTTGGTGCAGGAAACCACTTTTGCACTTGTATTAGTGTGGAAAAACCACTTTTCGCACTTGTGTTAGTGTTGAAAAACCACTTTTCACACTTGTGTTGGTGCAGGAAACCACTTTTGCACTTGTATTAGTGTGGAAAAAACACTTTTTGCACTTGTGATAGTGTTGAAAAACCACTTTTCGCACTTGTGTTAGTGTTGAAAAACCACTTTTTGCACTTGTGTTAGTGTTGAAAAACCACTTTTCGCACTTGTGTTAGTGTTGAAAAACCACTTTTCGCACTTGTGTTGGTGCAGGAAACCACTTTTGCACTTGTATTAGTGTGGAAAAAACACTTTTCGCACTTGTGTTAGTGTTGAAAAACCACTTTTCACACTTGTGTTAGTGTTGAAAAACCACTTTTCGCACTTGTGTTGGTGCAGGAAACCACTTCTGCACTTATATTAGTGTGGAAAAAAACACTTTTCGCACTTGTGTTAGTGTTGAAAAACCACTTTTTGCACTTGTGTTCGTGTTGAAAAACCACTTTTCGCACTTGTGTTGGTGCAGGAAACCACTTTTGCACTTGTATTAGTGTGGAAAAAACACTTTTTGCACTTGTGATAGTGTTGAAAAACCACTTTTCGCACATGTGTTAGTGTGAAAAACCACTTTTCGCACTTGTGTTGGTGCAGGAAACACTTTTGCACTTGTATTAGTGTGGAGAAAACACTTTTTGCACTTGTGACAGTGTTGAAAAACCACTTTTCGCACTTGTGTTAGTGTTGAAAAACCACTTTTCGCACTTGTGTTGGTGCAGGAAACCACTTTTGCACTTGTATTAGTGTGGAAAACCACTTTTCGCACTTGTGTTAGTGTTGAAAAACCACTTTTCGCACTTGTGTTAGTGTTGAAAAACCACTTTTCGCACTTGTGTTAGTGTTGAAAAACCACTTTTCGCACTTGTGTTGGTGCAGGAAACCACTTTTGCACTTGTATTAGTGTGGAAAAAACACTTTTTGCACTTGTGATAGTGTTGAAAAACCACTTTTCGCACTTGTGTTAGTGTTGAAAAACACTTTTCGCACTTGTGTTAGTGTTGAAAAACCACTTTTCGCACTTGTGTTGGTGCAGGAAACCACTTTTGCACTTGTACTAGTGTGGAAAAAACACTTTTTGCACTTGTGCTAGTGTTGAAAAACCACTTTTCGCACTTGTGTTAGTGTTGAAAAACCACTTTTCACACTTGTGTTAGTGTTGAAAAACCACTTTTCGCACTTGTGTTGGTGCAGGAAACCACTTTTGCACTTGTATTAGTGTGGAAAAAACACTTTTTGCACTTGTGATAGTGTTGAAAAACCACTTTTCGCACTTGTGTTAGTGTTGAAAACCACTTTTCGCACTTGTGTTGGTGCAGGAAAGCACTTTTTGCACTTGTATTAGTGTGGAAAAAACACTTTTCGCACTTGTGTTAGTGTTGAAAAACCACTTTTCGCACTTGTGTTCGTGTTGAAAAACCACTTTTCGCACTTGTGTTGGTGCAGGAAACCACTTTTGCACTTGTATTAGTGTGGAAAAAACACTTTTTGCACTTGTGATAGTGTTGAAAAAACCACATTTCGCACTTGTGTTAGTGTTGAAAAACCACTTTTCGCACTTGTGTTGGTGCAGGAAACCACTTTTGCACTTGTATTAGTGTGGAAAAACCACTTTTCGCACTTGTGTTAGTGTTGAAAAACCACTTTTCGCACTTGTGTTAGTGTTGAAAAACCACTTTTCGCACTTGTGTTGGTGCAGGAAACCACTTCTGCACTTGTATTAGTGTGGAAAAAACACTTTTTGCACTTGTGATAGTGTTGAAAAACCACTTTTCGCACTTGTGTTGGTGTTGATAAACCACCATCATCTTTCGCACTTGTGTTGGTGCAGGAAACCACTTTTGCACTTGTATTAGTGTGGAAAAAACACTTTTTGCACTTGTGATAGTGTTGAAAAACCACTTTTCGCACTTGTGTTGGTGTTGATAAACCACTTTTCGCACTTGTGTTGGTGCAGGAAACCACTTTTGCACTTGTATTAGTGTGGAAAAAACACTTTTTGCACTTGTGATAGTGTTGAAAAACCACTTTTCGCACTTGTGCTAGTGTTGAAAAACCACTTTTCGCACTTGTGTTGGTGCAGGAAACCACTTTTGCACTTGTATTAGTGTGGAAAAAACACTTTTTGCACTTGTGATAGTGTTGAAAAACCACTTTTCGCACTTGTGCTAGTGTTGAAAAACCACTTTTCGCACTTGTGTTGGTGCAGGAAACCACTTTTGCACTTGTATTAGTGTGGAAAAAACACTTTTTGCACTTGTGATAGTGTTGAAAAACCACTTTTCGCACTTGTGTTAGTGTTGAAAAACCACTTTTCGCACTTGTGTTGGTGCAGGAAACCACTTTTGCACTTGTATTAGTGTGGAAAAACCACTTTTCGCACTTGTGTTAGTGTTGAAAAACCACTTTTCGCACTTTTGTTAGTGTTGAAAAACCACTTTTCGCACGTGTGTTAGTGTTGAAAAACCACTTTTCGCACTTGTGTTGTTGCAGGAAACCACTTTTGCACTTGTATTAGTGTGGAAAAAAACACTTTTTGCACTTGTGATAGTGTTGAAAAATCACTTTTCGCACTTGTGTTAGTGTTGAAAAACCACTTTTCGCACTTGTGTTGGTGCAGGAAACCACTTTTGCACTTGTATTAGTGTGGAAAAAAACACTTTTCGCACTTGTGTTAGTGTTGAAAACCACTTTTCGCACTTGTGTTAGTGTTGAAAAACCACTTTTCGCACTTGTGTTGGTGCAGGAAACCACTTCTGCACTTGTATTAGTGTGGAAAAAACACTTTTGCACTTGTGATAGTGTTGAAAAACCACTTTTCGCACTTGTGTTAGTGTTGAAAAACCACTTTTCGCACTTGTGTTGGTGCAGGAAACCACTTTTGCACTTGTATTAGTGTGGAAAAAACACATTTTGCACTTGTGATAGTGTTGAAAAACCACTTTTCGCACTTGTGTTAGTGTTGAAAAACCACTTTTCGCACTTGTGTTGGTGCAGGAAACCACTTTTGCACTTGTATTAGTGTGGAAAAAACACTTTTTGCACTTGATATAGTGTTGAAAAACCACTTTTTGCACTTGTGTTGGTGCAGGAAACCACTTTTGCACTTGTATTAGTGTGGAAAAAACACTTTTCGCACTTGTGTTAGTGTTGAAAAACCACTTTTCGCACTTGTGTTAGTGTTGAAAAACCACTTT
>NW_027617470.1:0-115360 GCF_964187855.1 Myxine glutinosa
TTCCACACTAATACAAGTGCAAAAGTGGTTTCCTGCACCAACACAAGTGCGAAAAGTGGTTTTTCAACACTAACACAAGTGCGAAAAGTGGTTTTTCAGCACTATCACAAGTGCAAAAAGTGTTTTTTCCACACTAATACAAGTGCAAAAGTGGTTTCCTGCACCAACACAAGTGCGAAAAGTGGTTTTTCAACACTAACACAAGTGCGAAAAGTGGTTTTTCAACACTAACACAAGTGCGAAAAGTGGTTTTTCAACACTATCACAAGTGCAAAAAGTGTTTTTTCCACACTAATACAAGTGCAAAAGTGGTTTCCTGCACCAACACAAGTGCGAAAAGTGGTTTTTCAACACTACCACAAGTGCGAAAAGTGGTTTTTCAACACTAACACAAGTGCAAAAAGTGGTTTTTCAACACTAACACAAGTGCGAAAAGTGGTTTTTCCACACTAATACAAGTGCAAAAGTGGTTTCCTGCACCAACACAAGTGCGAAAAGTGGTTTTTCAACACTAACACAAGTGCAAAAAGTGGTGTTTCAACACTATCACAAGTGCAAAAAGTGTTTCTTCCACACTAATACAAGTGCAAAAGTGGTTTCCTGCTCCAACACAAGTGCGAAAAGTGGTTTTTCAAAACTAACACAAGTGCGAAAAGTGGTTTTTCCACACTAATACAAGTGCAAAAGTGGTTTCCTGCACCAACACAAGTGCGAAAAGTGGTTTTTCAACACTAACACAAGTGCGAAAAGTGGTTTTTCAACACTAACACAAGTGCGAAAAGTGTTTTTTCCACACTAATACAAGTGCAAAAGTGGTTTCCTGCACCAACACAAGTGCGAAAAGTGTTTTTTCAACACTAACACAAGTGGGAAAAGTGGTTTTTCAACAATATCACAAGTGCAAAAAGTGTTTTTCCCACACTAATACAAGTGCAAAAGTGGTTTCCTGCACCAACACAAGTGCGAAAAGTGGTTTTTCAACACTAACACAAGTGCGAAAAGTGGTTTTTCCACACTATCACAAGTGCAAAAAGTGTTTTTTCCACACTAATACAAGCGCAAAAGTGGTTTCCTGCTCCAACACAAGTGCGAAAAGTGGTTTTTCAACACTAACACAAATGCGAAAAGTGGTTTTTCAACACTAACACAAGTGCGAAAAGTGGTTTTCCCACACTAATACAAGGGCAAAAGTGGTTTCCTGCACCAACACAAGTGCGAAAAGTGTTTTTTCAACACTAACACAAGTGCGAAAAGTGGTTTTTCAACAATATCACAAGTGCAAAAAGTGTTTTTTCCACACTAATACAAGTGCAAAAGTGGTTTCCTGCACCAACACAAGTGCGAAAAGTGGTTTTTCAACACTAACACAAGTGCGAAAAGTGGTTTTTCAACACGAGCACAAGTGCGAAAAGTGTTTTTTCCACACTAATACAAGTGCAAAAGTGGTTTCCCTGCACCAACACAAGTGCGAAAAGTGGTTTTTCAACACTAACACAAGTGCGAAAAGTGGTTTTTCAACACTATCACAAGTGCAAAAAGTGTTTTTTCCACACTAATACAAGTGCAAAAGTGGTTTCCTGCACCAACACAAGTGCGAAAAGTGGTTTTTCAACACTAACACAAGTGCGAAAAGTGGTTTTTCAACACTATCACAAGTGCAAAAAGTGTTTTTTCCACACTAATACAAGTGCAAAAGTGGTTTCCTGCACCAACACAAGTGCGAAAAGTGGTTTTTCAACACTAACACAAGTGCGAAAAGTGGTTTTTCAGCACTATCACAAGTGCAAAAAGTGTTTTTTCCACACTAATACAAGTGCAAAAGTGGTTTCCTGCACCAACACAAGTGCGAAAAGTGGTTTTTCAACACTAACACAAGTGCGAAAAGTGGTTTTTCAACACTAACACAAGTGCGAAAAGTGGTTTTTCAACACTATCACAAGTGCAAAAATTGTTTTTTCCACACTAATACAAGTGCAAAAGTGGTTTCCTGCACCAACACAAGTGCGAAAAGTGGTTTTTCAACACTACCACAAGTGCGAAAAGTGGTTTTTCAACACTAACACAAGTGCGAAAAGTGGTTTTTCAACACTAACACAAGTGCGAAAAGTGGTTTTTCCACACTAATACAAGTGCAAAAGTGGTTTCCTGCACCAACACAAGTGCGAAAAGTGGTTTTTCAACACTAACACAAGTGCAAAAAGTGGTGTTTCAACACTATCACAAGTGCAAAAAGTGTTTCTTCCACACTAATACAAGTGCAAAAGTGGTTTCCTGCTCCAACACAAGTGCGAAAAGTGGTTTTTCAACACTAACACAAGTGCGAAAAGTGGTTTTTCAACACTAACACAAGTGCGAAAAGTGGTTTTTCCACACTAATACAAGTGCAAAAGTGGTTTCCTGCACCAACACAAGTGCGAAAAGTGTTTTTTCAACACTAACACAAGTGCGAAAAGTGGTTTTTCAACAATATCACAAGTGCAAAAAGTGTTTTTTCCACACTAATACAAGTACAAAAGTGTTTTCCTGCACCAACACAAGTGCGAAAAGTGGTTTTTCAACACTAACACAAGTGCAAAAAGTGGTTTTTCAACACTAGCACAAGTGCGAAAAGTGGTTTTTCCACACTAATACAAGTGCAAAAGTGGTTTCCTGCACCAACACAAGTGCGAAAAGTGGTTTTTCAACACTAACACAGTGCGAAAAGTGGTTTTTCAACACTATCACAGGTGCAAAAAGTGTTTTTTCCACACTAATACAAGTGCAAAAGTGGTTTCCTGCACCAACACAAGTGCGAAAAGTGGTTTTTCAACACTAACACAAGTGCGAAAAGTGGTTTTTCAACACTAACACAAGTGCGAAAAGGGGTTTTTCAACACTAACACAAGTGCGAAAAGTGGTTTTTCCACACTAATACAAGTGCAAAAGTGGTTTTCTGCACCAACACAAGTGCGAAAGGTGGTTTTTCAACACTAACACAAGTGCGAAAAGTGGTTTTTCAACACTATCAAAAGTGCAAAAAGTGTTTTTTCCACACTAATACAAGTGCAAAAGTGGTTTCCTGCACCAACACAAGTGCGAAAAGTGGTTTTTCAACACTAACACAAGTGCGAAAAGTGGTTTTTCAACACTAACACAGGTGCAAAAAGTGTTTTTTCCACACTAATACAAGTGCAAAAGTGGTTTCCTGCACCAACACAAGTGCGAAAAGTGGTTTTTCAACACTAACACAAGGTCGAAAAGTGGTTTTTCAACACTAACACAAGTGCGAAAAGTGGTTTTTCCACAATATCACAAGTGCAAAAAGTGTTTTTCCACACTAATACAAGTGCAAATGTGGTTTCCTGCACCAACACAAGTGCGAAAAGTGGTTTTTCAACACTAACACAAGTGCGAAAAGTCGTTTTTCAACACGAACACAAGTGCGAAAAGTGGTTTTTCAACACTAACACAAGTGCGAAAAGTGGTTTTTCCACATTAATACAAGTGCAAAAGTGGTTTCCAGCACCAACACAAGTGCGAAAAGTGGTTTTTCAACACTAACACAAGTGCGAAATGTGGTTTTTCAACACTATCACAAGTGCAAAAAGTGTTTTTTCCACACTAATACAAATGCAAAAGTGGTTTCCTGCACCAACACAAGTGCGAAAAGTGGTTTTTCAACATTAACTCAAGTGCGAAAAGTGGTTTTTCAACACTAACACAAGTGCGAAAAGTGTTTTTTCCACACTAATACAAGTGCAAAAGTGGTTTCCTGCACCAACACAAGTGCAAAAAGTGGTTTTTCAACACTAACACAAGTGCGAAAAGTGGTTTTTCAACACTAACACAAGTGCGAAAAGTGGTTTTTCAACACTAACACAAGTGCGAAAAGTGTTTTTTCCACAGTAATACAAGTGCAAAAGTGGTTTCCAGCACCAACACAAGTGCGAAAAGTGGTTTTTCAACACTAACACAAGTGCGAAATGTGGTTTTTCAACACTATCACAAGTGCAAAAAGTGTTTTTTCCACACTAATACAAATGCAAAAGTGGTTTCCTGCACCAACACAAGTGCAAAAAGTGGTTTTTCAACACTAACACAGGTGCGAAAAGTGGTTTTTCAACACTAACACAAGTGGGAAAAGTGGTTTTTCAACAATATCACAAGTGCAAAAAGTGATTTTTCCACACTAATACAAGTGCAAAAGTGGTTTCCTGCACCAACACAAGTGCGAAAAGTGGTTTTTCAACACTAACACAAGTGCGAAAAGTGGTTTTTCATCACTAACACAAGTGCAAAAAGTGGTTTTTCAACACTATCACAAGTGCAAAAAGTGTTTTTTCCACACTAATACAAGTGCAAAAGTGGTTTCCTGCACCAACACAAGTGCAAAAAGTGGTTTTTCAACACTAACACAAGTGCGAAAAGTGGTTTTTCAACACTATCACAAGTGCAAAAAGTGTTTTTTCCACACTAATACAAGTGCAAAAGTTGTTTCCTGCACCAACACATGTGCGAAAAGTGGTTTTTCAACACTAACACAAGTGCGAAAAGTGGTTTTTCAACACTAACACAAGTGCGAAGTGGTTTTTCCACACTAATACAAGTGGAAAAGTGGTTTCCTGCACCAACACAAGTGCGAAAAGTGGTTTTTCAACACTAACACAAGTGCGAAATGTGGTTTTTCAACACTATCACAAGTGCAAAAAGTGTTTTTTTCCACACTAATACAAGTGCAAAAGTGGTTTCCTGCACCAACACAAGTGCGAAAAGTGGTTTTTCAACACTAACACAAGTGCGAAAAGTGGTTTTTCAACACTAACACAAGTGCGAAAAGTGTTTTTTCCACACTAATACAAGTGCAAAAGTGGTTTCCTGCACCAACACAAGTGCAAAAAGTGGTTTTTCAACACTAACACAAGTGCGAAAAGTGGTTTTTCAACAATATCACAAGTGCAAAAAGTGTTTTTTCCACACTAATACAAGTGCAAAAGTGGTTTCCTGCACCAACACAAGTGCGAAAAGTGGTTTTTCAACACTAACACAAGTGCGAAAAGTGGTTTTTCAACACTAACACAAGTGCGAAAAGTGGTTTTTCCACACTAATACAAGTGCGAAAAGTGGTTTTCCCACACTAATACAAGGGCAAAAGTGGTTTCCTGCACCAACACAAGTGCGAAAAGTGTTTTTTCAACACTAACACAAGTGCGAAAAGTGGTTTTTCAACAATATCACAAGTGCAAAAAGTGTTTTTTCCACACTAATACAAGTGCAAAAGTGGTTTCCTGCACCAACACAAGTGCGAAAAGTGGTTTTTCAACACTAACACAAGTGCGAAAAGTGGTTTTTCAACACGAGCACAAGTGCGAAAAGTGTTTTTTCCACACTAATACAAGTGCAAAAGTGGTTTCCTGCACCAACACAAGTGCGAAAAGTGGTTTTTCAACACTAACACAAGTGCGAAAAGTGGTTTTTCAACACTATCACAAGTGCAAAAAGTGTTTTTTCCACACTAATACAAGTGCAAAAGTGGTTTCCTGCACCAACACAAGTGCGAAAAGTGGTTTTTCAACACTAACACAAGTGCGAAAAGTGGTTTTTCAACACTATCACAAGTGCAAAAAGTGTTTTTTCCACACTAATACAAGTGCAAAAGTGGTTTCCTGCACCAACACAAGTGCGAAAAGTGGTTTTTCAACACTAACACAAGTGCGAAAAGTGGTTTTTCAGCACTATCACAAGTGCAAAAAGTGTTTTTTCCACACTAATACAAGTGCAAAAGTGGTTTCCTGCACCAACACAAGTGCGAAAAGTGGTTTTTCAACACTAACACAAGTGCGAAAAGTGGTTTTTCAACACTAACACAAGTGCGAAAAGTGGTTTTTCAACACTATCACAAGTGCAAAAATTGTTTTTTCCACACTAATACAAGTGCAAAAGTGGTTTCCTGCACCAACACAAGTGCGAAAAGTGGTTTTTCAACACTACCACAAGTGCGAAAAGTGGTTTTTCAACACTAACACAAGTGCGAAAAGTGGTTTTTCAACACTAACACAAGTGCGAAAAGTGGTTTTTCCACACTAATACAAGTGCAAAAGTGGTTTCCTGCACCAACACAAGTGCGAAAAGTGGTTTTTCAACACTAACACAAGTGCAAAAAGTGGTGTTTCAACACTATCACAAGTGCAAAAAGTGTTTCTTCCACACTAATACAAGTGCAAAAGTGGTTTCCTGCTCCAACACAAGTGCGAAAAGTGGTTTTTCAACACTAACACAAGTGCGAAAAGTGGTTTTTCAACACTAACACAAGTGCGAAAAGTGGTTTTTCCACACTAATACAAGTGCAAAAGTGGTTTCCTGCACCAACACAAGTGCGAAAAGTGTTTTTTCAACACTAACACAAGTGCGAAAAGTGGTTTTTCAACAATATCACAAGTGCAAAAAGTGTTTTTTCCACAATAATACAAGTACAAAAGTGTTTTCCTGCACCAACACAAGTGCGAAAAGTGGTTTTTCAACACTAACACAAGTGCAAAAAGTGGTTTTTCAACACTAGCACAAGTGCGAAAAGTGGTTTTTCCACACTAATACAAGTGCAAAAGTGGTTTCCTGCACCAACACAAGTGCGAAAAGTGGTTTTTCAACACTAACACAGTGCGAAAAGTGGTTTTTCAACACTATCACAGGTGCAAAAAGTGTTTTTTCCACACTAATACAAGTGCAAAAGTGGTTTCCTGCACCAACACAAGTGCGAAAAGTGGTTTTTCAACACTAACACAAGTGCGAAAAGTGGTTTTTCAACACTAACACAAGTGCGAAAAGGGGTTTTTCAACACTAACACAAGTGCGAAAAGTGGTTTTTCCACACTAATACAAGTGCAAAAGTGGTTTTCTGCACCAACACAAGTGCGAAAGGTGGTTTTTCAACACTAACACAAGTGCGAAAAGTGGTTTTTCAACACTATCAAAAGTGCAAAAAGTGTTTTTTCCACACTAATACAAGTGCAAAAGTGGTTTCCTGCACCAACACAAGTGCGAAAAGTGGTTTTTCAACACTAACACAAGTGCGAAAAGTGGTTTTTCAACACTAACACAGGTGCAAAAAGTGTTTTTTCCACACTAATACAAGTGCAAAAGTGGTTTCCTGCACCAACACAAGTGCGAAAAGTGGTTTTTCAACACTAACACAAGGTCGAAAAGTGGTTTTTCAACACTAACACAAGTGCGAAAAGTGGTTTTTCCACACTATCACAAGTGCAAAAAGTGTTTTTCCACACTAATACAAGTGCAAATGTGGTTTCCTGCACCAACACAAGTGCGAAAAGTGGTTTTTCAACACTAACACAAGTGCGAAAAGTCGTTTTTCAACACGAACACAAGTGCGAAAAGTGGTTTTTCAACACTAACACAAGTGCGAAAAGTGGTTTTTCCACATTAATACAAGTGCAAAAGTGGTTTCCAGCACCAACACAAGTGCGAAAAGTGGTTTTTCAACACTAACACAAGTGCGAAATGTGGTTTTTCAACACTATCACAAGTGCAAAAAGTGTTTTTTCCACACTAATACAAATGCAAAAGTGGTTTCCTGCACCAACACAAGTGCGAAAAGTAGTTTTTCAACATTAACTCAAGTGCGAAAAGTGGTTTTTCAACACTAACACAAGTGCGAAAAGTGTTTTTTCCACACTAATACAAGTGCAAAAGTGGTTTCCTGCACCAACACAAGTGCAAAAAGTGGTTTTTCAACACTAACACAAGTGCGAAAAGTGGTTTTTCAACACTAACACAAGTGCGAAAAGTGGTTTTTCAACACTAACACAAGTGCGAAAAGTGTTTTTTCCACAGTAATACAAGTGCAAAAGTGGTTTCCAGCACCAACACAAGTGCGAAAAGTGGTTTTTCAACACTAACACAAGTGCGAAATGTGGTTTTTCAACACTATCACAAGTGCAAAAAGTGTTTTTTCCACACTAATACAAATGCAAAAGTGGTTTCCTGCACCAACACAAGTGCAAAAAGTGGTTTTTCAACACTAACACAGGTGCGAAAAGTGGTTTTTCAACACTAACACAAGTGGGAAAAGTGGTTTTTCAACAATATCACAAGTGCAAAAAGTGATTTTTCCACACTAATACAAGTGCAAAAGTGGTTTCCTGCACCAACACAAGTGCGAAAAGTGGTTTTTCAACACTAACACAAGTGCGAAAAGTGGTTTTTCATCACTAACACAAGTGCAAAAAGTGGTTTTTCAACACTATCACAAGTGCAAAAAGTGTTTTTTCCACACTAATACAAGTGCAAAAGTGGTTTCCTGCACCAACACAAGTGCAAAAAGTGGTTTTTCAACACTAACACAAGTGCGAAAAGTGGTTTTTCAACACTATCACAAGTGCAAAAAGTGTTTTTTCCACACTAATACAAGTGCAAAAGTTGTTTCCTGCACCAACACATGTGCGAAAAGTGGTTTTTCAACACTAACACAAGTGCGAAAAGTGGTTTTTCAACACTAACACAAGTGCGAAGTGGTTTTTCCACACTAATACAAGTGCAAAAGTGGTTTCCTGCACCAACACAAGTGCGAAAAGTGGTTTTTCAACACTAACACAAGTGCGAAATGTGGTTTTTCAACACTATCACAAGTGCAAAAAGTGTTTTTTTCCACACTAATACAAGTGCAAAAGTGGTTTCCTGCACCAACACAAGTGCGAAAAGTGGTTTTTCAACACTAACACAAGTGCGAAAAGTGGTTTTTCAACACTAACACAAGTGCGAAAAGTGTTTTTTCCACACTAATACAAGTGCAAAAGTGGTTTCCTGCACCAACACAAGTGCAAAAAGTGGTTTTTCAACACTAACATAAGTGCGAAAAGTGGTTTTTCAACACTAACACAAGTGCGAAAAGTGGTTTTTCAACACTAACACAAGTGTGAAAAGTGGTTTTTCCACACTAATACAAGTGCAAAAGTGGTTTCCTGCACCAACACAAGTGCGAAAAGTGGTTTTTCAACACTAACACAAGTGCGAAAAGTGGTTTTTCAACACTAACACAAGTGCGAAAAGTGTTTTTTCCACACTAATACAAGTGCAAAAGTGGTTTCCTGCACCAACACAAGTGCGAAAAGTGGTTTTTCAACACTAACACAAGTGCGAAAAGTGGTTTTTCAACACTATCACAAGTGCAAAAAGTGTTTTTTCCACACTAATACAAGTGCAAAAGTGGTTTCCTGCACCAACACAAGTGCGAAAAGTGGTTTTTCAACACTAACACAAGTGCGAAAAGTGGTTTTTCAGCACTATCACAAGTGCAAAAAGTGTTTTTTCCACACTAATACAAGTGCAAAAGTGGTTTCCTGCACCAACACAAGTGCGAAAAGTGGTTTTTCAACACTAACACAAGTGCGAAAAGTGGTTTTTCAACACTAACACAAGTGCGAAAAGTGGTTTTTCAACACTATCACAAGTGCAAAAAGTGTTTTTTCCACACTAATACAAGTGCAAAAGTGGTTTCCTGCACCAACACAAGTGCGAAAAGTGGTTTTTCAACACTACCACAAGTGCGAAAAGTGGTTTTTCAACACTAACACAAGTGCGAAAAGTGGTTTTTCAACACTAACACAAGTGCGAAAAGTGTTTTTTCCACACTAATACAAGTGCAAAAGTGGTTTCCTGCACCAACACAAGTGCGAAAAGTGGTTTTTCAACACTAACACAAGTGCAAAAAGTGGTGTTTCAACACTATCACAAGTGCAAAAAGTGTTTCTTCCACACTAATACAAGTGCAAAAGTGGTTTCCTGCTCCAACACAAGTGCGAAAAGTGGTTTTTCAACACTAACACAAGTGCGAAAAGTGGTTTTTCAACACTAACATAAGTGCGAAAAGTGGTTTTTCCACACTAATACAAGTGCAAAAGTGGTTTCCTGCACCAACACAAGTGCGAAAAGTGTTTTTTTCAACACTAACACAAGTGCGAAAAGTGGTTTTTCAACAATATCACAAGTGCAAAAAGTGTTTTTTCCACACTAATACAAGTACAAAAGTGTTTTCCTGCACCAACACAAGTGCGAAAAGTGGTTTTTCAACACTAACACAAGTGCAAAAAGTGGTTTTTCAACACTAGCACAAGTGCGAAAAGTGGTTTTTCCACACTAATACAAGTGCAAAAGTGGTTTCCTGCACCAACACAAGTGCGAAAAGTGGTTTTTCAACACTAACACAGTGCGAAAAGTGGTTTTTCAACACTATCACAGGTGCAAAAAGTGTTTTTTCCACACTAATACAAGTGCAAAAGTGGTTTCCTGCACCAACACAAGTGCGAAAAGTGGTTTTTCAACACTAACACAAGTGCGAAAAGTGGTTTTTCAACACTAACACAAGTGCGAAAAGGGGTTTTTCAACACTAACACAAGTGCGAAAAGTGGTTTTTCCACACTAATACAAGTGCAAAAGTGGTTTTCTGCACCAACACAAGTGCGAAAGGTGGTTTTTCAACACTAACACAAGTGCGAAAAGTGGTTTTTCAACACTATCAAAAGTGCAAAAAGTGTTTTTTCCACACTAATACAAGTGCAAAAGTGGTTTCCTGCACCAACACAAGTGCGAAAAGTGGTTTTTCAACACTAACACAAGTGCGAAAAGTGGTTTTTCAACACTAACACAGGTGCAAAAAGTGTTTTTTCCACACTAATACAAGTGCAAAAGTGGTTTCCTGCACCAACACAAGTGCAAAAAGTGGTTTTTCAACACTAACACAGGTGCGAAAAGTGGTTTTTCAACACTAACACAAGTGGGAAAAGTGGTTTTTCAACAATATCACAAGTGCAAAAAGTGATTTTTCCACACTAATACAAGTGCAAAAGTGGTTTCCTGCACCAACACAAGTGCGAAAAGTGGTTTTTCAACACTAACAGGTGCGAAAAGTGGTTTTTCAACACTAACACAAGTGGGAAAAGTGGTTTTTCAACAATATCACAAGTGCAAAAAGTGATTTTTCCACACTAATACAAGTGCAAAAGTGGTTTCCTGCACCAACACAAGTGCGAAAAGTGGTTTTTCAACACTAACACAAGTGCGAAAAGTGGTTTTTCAACACTAACACAAGTGCAAAAAGTGGTTTTTCAACACTATCACAAGTGCAAAAAGTGTTTTTTCCACACTAATACAAGTGCAAAAGTGGTTTCCTGCACCAACACAAGTGCAAAAAGTGGTTTTTCAACACTAACACAAGTGCGAAAAGTGGTTTTTCAACACTATCACAAGTGCAAAAAGTGTTTTTTCCACACTAATACAAGTGCAAAAGTTGTTTCCTGCACCAACACATGTGCGAAAAGTGGTTTTTCAACACTAACACAAGTGCGAAAAGTGGTTTTTCAACACTAACACAAGTGCGAAGTGGTTTTTCCACACTAATACAAGTGCAAAAGTGGTTTCCTGCACCAACACAAGTGCGAAAAGTGGTTTTTCAACACTAACACAAGTGCGAAATGTGGTTTTTCAACACTATCACAAGTGCAAAAAGTGTTTTTTTCCACACTAATACAAGTGCAAAAGTGGTTTCCTGCACCAACACAAGTGCGAAAAGTGGTTTTTCAACACTAACACAAGTGCGAAAAGTGGTTTTTCAACACTAATACAAGTGCAAAAGTGGTTTCCTGCACCAACACAAGTGCAAAAAGTGGTTTTTCAACACTAACACAAGTGCGAAAAGTGGTTTTTCAACACTAACACAAGTGCGAAAAGTGGTTTTTCAACACTAACACAAGTGTGAAAAGTGGTTTTTCCACACTAATACAAGTGCAAAAGTGGTTTCCTGCACCAACACAAGTGCGAAAAGTGGTTTTTCAACACTAACACAAGTGTGAAAAGTGGTTTTTCAACACTAACACAAGTGCGAAAAGTGTTTTTTCCACACTAATACAAGTGCAAAAGTGGTTCCCTGCACCAACACAAGTGCGAAAAGTGGTTTTTCAACACTAACACAAGTGCGAAAAGTGGTTTTTCAACACTATCACAAGTGCAAAAAGTGTTTTTTCCACACTAATACAAGTGCAAAAGTGGTTTCCTGCACCAACACAAGTGCGAAAAGTGGTTTTTCAACACTAACACAAGTGCGAAAAGTGGTTTTTCAGCACTATCACAAGTGCAAAAAGTGTTTTTTCCACACTAATACAAGTGCAAAAGTGGTTTCCTGCACCAACACAAGTGCGAAAAGTGGTTTTTCAACACTAACACAAGTGCGAAAAGTGGTTTTTCAACACTAACACAAGTGCGAAAAGTGGTTTTTCAACACTATCACAAGTGCAAAAAGTGTTTTTTCCACACTAATACAAGTGCAAAAGTGGTTTCCTGCACCAACACAAGTGCGAAAAGTGGTTTTTCAACACTACCACAAGTGCGAAAAGTGGTTTTTCAACACTAACACAAGTGCGAAAAGTGGTTTTTCAACACTAACACAAGTGCGAAAAGTGTTTTTTCCACACTAATACAAGTGCAAAAGTGGTTTCCTGCACCAATACAAGTGCGAAAAGTGGTTTTTCAACACTAACACAAGTGCAAAAAGTGGTGTTTCAACACTATCACAAGTGCAAAAAGTGTTTCTTCCACACTAATACAAGTGCAAAAGTGGTTTCCTGCTCCAACACAAGTGCGAAAAGTGGTTTTTCAACACTAACACAAGTGCGAAAAGTGGTTTTTCAACACTAACACAAGTGCGAAAAGTGGTTTTTCCACACTAATACAAGTGCAAAAGTGGTTTCCTGCACCAACACAAGTGCGAAAAGTGTTTTTTCAACACTAACACAAGTGCAAAAAGTGGTTTTTCAACAATATCACAAGTGCAAAAAGTGTTTTTTCCACACTAATACAAGTACAAAAGTGTTTTCCTGCACCAACACAAGTGCGAAAAGTGGTTTTTCAACACTAACACAAGTGCAAAAAGTGGTTTTTCAACACTAGCACAAGTGCGAAAAGTGGTTTTTCCACACTAATACAAGTGCAAAAGTGGTTTCCTGCACCAACACAAGTGCGAAAAGTGGTTTTTCAACACTAACACAGTGCGAAAAGTGGTTTTTCAACACTATCACAGGTGCAAAAAGTGTTTTTTCCACACTAATACAAGTGCAAAAGTGGTTTCCTGCACCAACACAAGTGCGAAAAGTGGTTTTTCAACACTAACACAAGTGCGAAAAGTGGTTTTTCAACACTAACACAAGTGCGAAAAGGGGTTTTTCAACACTAACACAAGTGCGAAAAGTGGTTTTTCCACACTAATACAAGTGCAAAAGTGGTTTTCTGCACCAACACAAGTGCGAAAGGTGGTTTTTCAACACTAACACAAGTGCGAAAAGTGGTTTTTCAACACTATCAAAAGTGCAAAAAGTGTTTTTTCCACACTAATACAAGTGCAAAAGTGGTTTCCTGCACCAACACAAGTGCGAAAAGTGGTTTTTCAACACTAACACAAGTGCGAAAAGTGGTTTTTCAACACTAACACAGGTGCAAAAAGTGTTTTTTCCACACTAATACAAGTGCAAAAGTGGTTTCCTGCACCAACACAAGTGCGAAAAGTGGTTTTTCAACACTAACACAAGGTCGAAAAGTGGTTTTTCAACACTAACACAAGTGCGAAAAGTGGTTTTTCCACACTATCTCAAGTGCAAAAAGTGTTTTTCCACACTAATACAAGTGCAAATGTGGTTTCCTGCACCAACACAAGTGCGAAAAGTGGTTTTTCAACACTAACACAAGTGCGAAAAGTCGTTTTTCAACACGAACACAAGTGCGAAAAGTGGTTTTTCAACACTAACACAAGTGCGAAAAGTGGTTTTTCCACATTAATACAAGTGCAAAAGTGGTTTCCAGCACCAACACAAGTGCGAAAAGTGGTTTTTCAACACTAACACAAGTGCGAAATGTGGTTTTTCAACACTATCACAAGTGCAAAAAGTGTTTTTTCCACACTAATACAAGTGCAAAAGTGGTTTCCTGCACCAACACAAGTGCAAAAAGTGGTTTTTCAACACTAACACAGGTGCAAAAAGTGGTTTTTCAACACTAACACAAGTGGGAAAAGTGGTTTTTCAACAATATCACAAGTGCAAAAAGTGATTTTTCCACACTAATACAAGTGCAAAAGTGGTTTCCTGCACCAACACAAGTGCGAAAAGTGGTTTTTCAACACTAACAGGTGCGAAAAGTGGTTTTTCAACACTAACACAAGTGGGAAAAGTGGTTTTTCAACAATATCACAAGTGCAAAAAGTGATTTTTCCACACTAATACAAGTGCAAAAGTGGTTTCCTGCACCAACACAAGTGCGAAAAGTGGTTTTTCAACACTAACACAAGTGCGAAAAGTGGTTTTTCAACACTAACACAAGTGCAAAAAGTGGTTTTTCAACACTATCACAAGTGCAAAAAGTGTTTTTTCCACACTAATACAAGTGCAAAAGTGGTTTCCTGCACCAACACAAGTGCGAAAAGTGGTTTTTCAACACTACCACAAGTGCGAAAAGTGGTTTTTCAACACTAACACAAGTGCGAAAAGTGGTTTTTCAACACTAACACAAGTGCGAAAAGTGTTTTTTCCACACTAATACAAGTGCAAAAGTGGTTTCCTGCACCAATACAAGTGCGAAAAGTGGTTTTTCAACACTAACACAAGTGCAAAAAGTGGTGTTTCAACACTATCACAAGTGCAAAAAGTGTTTCTTCCACACTAATACAAGTGCAAAAGTGGTTTCCTGCTCCAACACAAGTGCGAAAAGTGGTTTTTCAACACTAACACAAGTGCGAAAAGTGGTTTTTCAACACTAACACAAGTGCGAAAAGTGGTTTTTCCACACTAATACAAGTGCAAAAGTGGTTTCCTGCACCAACACAAGTGCGAAAAGTGTTTTTTCAACACTAACACAAGTGCAAAAAGTGGTTTTTCAACAATACCACAAGTGCAAAAAGTGTTTTTTCCACACTAATACAAGTACAAAAGTGTTTTCCTGCACCAACACAAGTGCGAAAAGTGGTTTTTCAACACTAACACAAGTGCAAAAAGTGGTTTTTCAACACTAGCACAAGTGCGAAAAGTGGTTTTTCCACACTAATACAAGTGCAAAAGTGGTTTCCTGCACCAACACAAGTGCGAAAAGTGGTTTTTCAACACTAACACAGTGCGAAAAGTGGTTTTTCAACACTATCACAGGTGCAAAAAGTGTTTTTTCCACACTAATACAAGTGCAAAAGTGGTTTCCTGCACCAACACAAGTGCGAAAAGTGGTTTTTCAACACTAACACAAGTGCGAAAAGTGGTTTTTCAACACTAACACAAGTGCGAAAAGTGGTTTTTCAACACTATCACAAGTGCAAAAAGTGTTTTTTCCACACTAATACAAGTGCAAAAGTGGTTTCCTGCACCAACACAAGTGCGAAAAGTGGTTTTTCAACACTACCACAAGTGCGAAAAGTGGTTTTTCAACACTAACACAAGTGCGAAAAGTGGTTTTTCAACACTAACACAAGTGCGAAAAGTGTTTTTTCCACACTAATACAAGTGCAAAAGTGGTTTCCTGCACCAATACAAGTGCGAAAAGTGGTTTTTCAACACTAACACAAGTGCAAAAAGTGGTGTTTCAACACTATCACAAGTGCAAAAAGTGTTTCTTCCACACTAATACAAGTGCAAAAGTGGTTTCCTGCTCCAACACAAGTGCGAAAAGTGGTTTTTCAACACTAACACAAGTGCGAAAAGGTGTGTTTTTCAACACTAACACAAGTGCGAAAAGTGGTTTTTCCACACGATAATACAAGTGCAAAAGTGGTTTCCTGCACCAACACAAGTGCGAAAAGTGTTTTTTCAACACTAACACAAGTGCAAAAAGTGGTTTTTTCAACAATATCACAAGTGCAAAAAAGTGTTTTTTTCCACACTAATACAAGTACAAAAGTGTTTTCCTGCACCAACACAAGTGCGAAAAGTGGTTTTTCAACACTAACACAAGTGCAAAAAGTGGTTTTTCAACACTAGCACAAGTGCGAAAAGTGGTTTTTCCACACTAATACAAGTGCAAAAGTGGTTTCCTGCACCAACACAAGTGCGAAAAGTGGTTTTTCAACACTAACACAGTGCGAAAAGTGGTTTTTCAACACTATCACAGGTGCAAAAAGTGTTTTTTCCACACTAAATACAAGTGCAAAAGTGGTTTCCTGCACCAACACAAGTGCGAAAAGTGGTTTTTCAACACTAACACAAGTGCGAAAAGTGGTTTTTCAACACTAACACAAGTGCGAAAAGGGGTTTTTCAACACTAACACAAGTGCGAAAAGTGGTTTTTCCACACTAATACAAGTGCAAAAGTGGTTTTCTGCACCAACACAAGTGCGAAAGGTGGTTTTTCAACACTAACACAAGTGCGAAAAGTGGTTTTTCAACACTATCAAAAGTGCAAAAAGTGTTTTTTCCACACTAATACAAGTGCAAAAGTGGTTTCCTGCACCAACACAAGTGCGAAAAGTGGTTTTTCAACACTAACACAAGTGCGAAAAGTGGTTTTTCAACACTAACACAGGTGCAAAAAGTGTTTTTTCCACACTAATACAAGTGCAAAAGTGGTTTCCTGCACCAACACAAGTGCGAAAAGTGGTTTTTCAACACTAACACAAGGTCGAAAAGTGGTTTTTCAACACTAACACAAGTGCGAAAAGTGGTTTTTCCACACTATCTCAAGTGCAAAAAGTGTTTTTCCACACTAATACAAGTGCAAATGTGGTTTCCTGCACCAACACAAGTGCGAAAAGTGGTTTTTCAACACTAACACAAGTGCGAAAAGTCGTTTTTCAACACGAACACAAGTGCGAAAAGTGGTTTTTCAACACTAACACAAGTGCGAAAAGTGGTTTTTCCACATTAATACAAGTGCAAAAGTGGTTTCCAGCACCAACACAAGTGCGAAAAGTGGTTTTTCAACACTAACACAAGTGCGAAATGTGGTTTTTCAACACTATCACAAGTGCAAAAAGTGTTTTTTCCACACTAATACAAGTGCAAAAGTGGTTTCCTGCACCAACACAAGTGCAAAAAGTGGTTTTTCAACACTAACACAGGTGCGAAAAGTGGTTTTTCAACACTAACACAAGTGGGAAAAGTGGTTTTTCAACAATATCACAAGTGCAAAAAGTGATTTTTCCACACTAATACAAGTGCAAAAGTGGTTTCCTGCACCAACACAAGTGCGAAAAGTGGTTTTTCAACACTAACAGGTGCGAAAAGTGGTTTTTCAACACTAACACAAGTGGGAAAAGTGGTTTTTCAACAATATCACAAGTGCAAAAAGTGATTTTTCCACACTAATACAAGTGCAAAAGTGGTTTCCTGCACCAACACAAGTGCGAAAAGTGGTTTTTCAACACTAACACAAGTGCGAAAAGTGGTTTTTCAACACTAACACAAGTGCAAAAAGTGGTTTTTCAACACTATCACAAGTGCAAAAAGTGTTTTTTCCACACTAATACAAGTGCAAAAGTGGTTTCCTGCACCAACACAAGTGCAAAAAGTGGTTTTTCAACACTAACACAAGTGCGAAAAGTGGTTTTTCAACACTATCACAAGTGCAAAAAGTGTTTTTTCCACACTAATACAAGTGCAAAAGTTGTTTCCTGCACCAACACATGTGCGAAAAGTGGTTTTTCAACACTAACACAAGTGCGAAAAGTGGTTTTTCAACACTAACACAAGTGCGAAGTGGTTTTTCCACACTAATACAAGTGCAAAAGTGGTTTCCTGCACCAACACAAGTGCGAAAAGTGGTTTTTCAACACTAACACAAGTGCGAAATGTGGTTTTTCAACACTATCACAAGTGCAAAAAGTGTTTTTTTCCACACTAATACAAGTGCAAAAGTGGTTTCCTGCACCAACACAAGTGCGAAAAGTGGTTTTTCAACACTAACACAAGTGCGAAAAGTGGTTTTTCAACACTAATACAAGTGCAAAAGTGGTTTCCTGCACCAACACAAGTGCAAAAAGTGGTTTTTCAACACTAACACAAGTGCGAAAAGTGGTTTTTCAACACTAACACAAGTGCGAAAAGTGGTTTTTCAACACTAACACAAGTGTGAAAAGTGGTTTTTCCACACTAATACAAGTGCAAAAGTGGTTTCCTGCACCAACACAAGTGCGAAAAGTGGTTTTTCAACACTAACACAAGTGCGAAAAGTGGTTTTTCAACACTAACACAAGTGCGAAAAGTGTTTTTTCCACACTAATACAAGTGCAAAAGTGGTTCCCTGCACCAACACAAGTGCGAAAAGTGGTTTTTCAACACTAACACAAGTGCGAAAAGTGGTTTTTCAACACTATCACAAGTGCAAAAAGTGTTTTTTCCACAGTAATACAAGTGCAAAAGTGGTTTCCTGCACCAACACAAGTGCGAAAAGTGGTTTTTCAACACTAACACAAGTGCGAAAAGTGGTTTTTCAGCACTATCACAAGTGCAAAAAGTGTTTTTTCCACACTAATACAAGTGCAAAAGTGGTTTCCTGCACCAACACAAGTGCGAAAAGTGGTTTTTCAACACTAACACAAGTGCGAAAAGTGGTTTTTCAACACTAACACAAGTGCGAAAAGTGGTTTTTCAACACTATCACAAGTGCAAAAAGTGTTTTTTCCACACTAATACAAGTGCAAAAGTGGTTTCCTGCACCAACACAAGTGCGAAAAGTGGTTTTTCAACACTACCACAAGTGCGAAAAGTGGTTTTTCAACACTAACACAAGTGCGAAAAGTGGTTTTTCAACACTAACACAAGTGCGAAAAGTGTTTTTTCCACACTAATACAAGTGCAAAAGTGGTTTCCTGCACCAATACAAGTGCGAAAAGTGGTTTTTCAACACTAACACAAGTGCAAAAAGTGGTGTTTCAACACTATCACAAGTGCAAAAAGTGTTTCTTCAACACTAACACAAGTGCAAAAAGTGGTTTTTCAACACTAGCACAAGTGCGAAAAGTGGTTTTTCCACACTAATACAAGTGCAAAAGTGGTTTCCTGCACCAACACAAGTGCGAAAAGTGGTTTTTCAACACTAACACAGTGCGAAAAGTGGTTTTTCAACACTATCACAGGTGCAAAAAGTGTTTTTTCCACACTAATACAAGTGCAAAAGTGGTTTCCTGCACCAACACAAGTGCGAAAAGTGGTTTTTCAACACTAACACAAGTGCGAAAAGTGGTTTTTCCACACTAACACAAGTGCGAAAAGTGGTTTCCTGCACCAACACAAGGTCGAAAAGTGGTTTTTCAACACTAACACAAGTGCGAAAAGTGGTTTTTCCACACTATCTCAAGTGCAAAAAGTGTTTTTCCACACTAATACAAGTGCAAATGTGGTTTCCTGCACCAACACAAGTGCGAAAAGTGGTTTTTCAACACTAACACAAGTGCGAAAAGTCGTTTTTCAACACGAACACAAGTGCGAAAAGTGGTTTTTCAACACTAACACAAGTGCGAAAAGTGGTTTTTCCACATTAATACAAGTGCAAAAGTGGTTTCCAGCACCAACACAAGTGCGAAAAGTGGTTTTTCAACACTAACACAAGTGCGAAATGTGGTTTTTCAACACTATCACAAGTGCAAAAAGTGTTTTTTCCACACTAATACAAATGCAAAAGTGGTTTCCTGCACCAACACAAGTGCGAAAAGTGGTTTTTCAACATTAACTCAAGTGCGAAAAGTGGTTTTTCAACACTAACACAAGTGCGAAAAGTGTTTTTTCCACACTAATACAAGTGCAAAAGTGGTTTCCTGCACCAACACAAGTGCGAAAAGTGGTTTTTCAACACTAACACAAGTGCGAAAAGTGGTTTTTCAACACTAACACAAGTGCAAAAAGTGGTTTTTCAACACTATCACAAGTGCAAAAAGTGTTTTTTCCACACTAATACAAGTGCAAAAGTGGTTTCCTGCACCAACACAAGTGCAAAAAGTGGTTTTTCAACACTAACACAAGTGCGAAAAGTGGTTTTTCAACACTATCACAAGTGCAAAAAGTGTTTTTTCCACACTAATACAAGTGCAAAAGTTGTTTCCTGCACCAACACATGTGCGAAAAGTGGTTTTTCAACACTAACACAAGTGCGAAAAGTGGTTTTTCAACACTAACACAAGTGCAAAGTGGTTTTTCCACACTAATACAAGTGCAAAAGTGGTTTCCTGCACCAACACAAGTGCGAAAAGTGGTTTTTCAACACTAACACAAGTGCGAAATGTGGTTTTTCAACACTATCACAAGTGCAAAAAGTGTTTTTTTCCAAACTAATACAAGTGCAAAAGTGGTTTCCTGCACCAACACAAGTGCGAAAAGTGGTTTTTCAACACTAACACAAGTGCGAAAAGTGGTTTTTCAACACTAATACAAGTGCAAAAGTGGTTTCCTGCACCAACACAAGTGCAAAAAGTGGTTTTTCAACACTAACACAAGTGCGAAAAGTGGTTTTTCAACACTAACACAAGTGCGAAAAGTGGTTTTTCAACACTAACACAAGTGTGAAAAGTGGTTTTTCCACACTAATACAAGTGCAAAAGTGGTTTCCTGCACCAACACAAGTGCGAAAAGTGGTTTTTCAACACTAACACAAGTGCGAAAAGTGGTTTTTCAACACTAACACAAGTGCGAAAAGTGTTTTTTCCACACTAATACAAGTGCAAAAGTGGTTCCCTGCACCAACACAAGTGCGAAAAGTGGTTTTTCAACACTAACACAAGTGCGAAAAGTGGTTTTTCAACACTATCACAAGTGCAAAAAGTGTTTTTTCCACACTAATACAAGTGCAAAAGTGGTTTCCTGCACCAACACAAGTGCGAAAAGTGGTTTTTCAACACTAACACAAGTGCGAAAAGTGGTTTTTCAGCACTATCACAAGTGCAAAAAGTGTTTTTTCCACACTAATACAAGTGCAAAAGTGGTTTCCTGCACCAACACAAGTGCGAAAAGTGGTTTTTCAACACTAACACAAGTGCGAAAAGTGGTTTTTCAACACTAACACAAGTGCGAAAAGTGGTTTTTCAACACTATCACAAGTGCAAAAAGTGTTTTTTCCACACTAATACAAGTGCAAAAGTGGTTTCCTGCACCAACACAAGTGCGAAAAGTGGTTTTTCAACACTACCACAAGTGCGAAAAGTGGTTTTTCAACACTAACACAAGTGCGAAAAGTGGTTTTTCAACACTAACACAAGTGCGAAAAGTGTTTTTTCCACACTAATACAAGTGCAAAAGTGGTTTCCTGCACCAATACAAGTGCGAAAAGTGGTTTTTCAACACTAACACAAGTGCAAAAAGTGGTGTTTCAACACTATCACAAGTGCAAAAAGTGTTTCTTCAACACTAACACAAGTGCAAAAAGTGGTTTTTCAACACTAGCACAAGTGCGAAAAGTGGTTTTTCCACACTAATACAAGTGCAAAAGTGGTTTCCTGCACCAACACAAGTGCGAAAAGTGGTTTTTCAACACTAACACAGTGCGAAAAGTGGTTTTTCAACACTATCACAGGTGCAAAAAGTGTTTTTTCCACACTAATACAAGTGCAAAAGTGGTTTCCTGCACCAACACAAGTGCGAAAAGTGGTTTTTCAACACTAACACAAGTGCGAAAAGTGGTTTTTCCACACTAACACAAGTGCGAAAAGTGGTTTCCTGCACCAACACAAGGTCGAAAAGTGGTTTTTCAACACTAACACAAGTGCGAAAAGTGGTTTTTCCACACTATCTCAAGTGCAAAAAGTGTTTTTCCACACTAATACAAGTGCAAATGTGGTTTCCTGCACCAACACAAGTGCGAAAAGTGGTTTTTCAACACTAACACAAGTGCGAAAAGTCGTTTTTCAACACGAACACAAGTGCGAAAAGTGGTTTTTCAACACTAACACAAGTGCGAAAAGTGGTTTTTCCACATTAATACAAGTGCAAAAGTGGTTTCCAGCACCAACACAAGTGCGAAAAGTGGTTTTTCAACACTAACACAAGTGCGAAATGTGGTTTTTCAACACTATCACAAGTGCAAAAAGTGTTTTTTCCACACTAATACAAATGCAAAAGTGGTTTCCTGCACCAACACAAGTGCGAAAAGTGGTTTTTCAACATTAACTCAAGTGCGAAAAGTGGTTTTTCAACACTAACACAAGTGCGAAAAGTGTTTTTTCCACACTAATACAAGTGCAAAAGTGGTTTCCTGCACCAACACAAGTGCAAAAAGTGGTTTTTCAACACTAACACAAGTGCGAAAAGTGGTTTTTCAACACTAACACAAGTGCGAAAAGTGGTTTTTCAACACTAACACAAGTGCGAAAAGTGTTTTTTCCACAGTAATACAAGTGCAAAAGTGGTTTCCAGCACCAACACAAGTGCGAAAAGTGGTTTTTCAACACTAACACAAGTGCGAAATGTGGTTTTTCAACACTATCACAAGTGCAAAAAGTGTTTTTTCCACACTAATACAAATGCAAAAGTGGTTTCCTGCACCAACACAAGTGCAAAAAGTGGTTTTTCAACACTAACACAGGTGCGAAAAGTGGTTTTTCAACACTAACACAAGTGGGAAAAGTGGTTTTTCAACAATATCACAAGTGCAAAAAGTGATTTTTCCACACTAATACAAGTGCAAAAGTGGTTTCCTGCACCAACACAAGTGCGAAAAGTGGTTTTTCAACACTAACACAAGTGCGAAAAGTGGTTTTTCAACACTAACACAAGTGCAAAAAGTGGTTTTTCAACACTATCACAAGTGCAAAAAGTGTTTTTTCCACACTAATACAAGTGCAAAAGTGGTTTCCTGCACCAACACAAGTGCAAAAAGTGGTTTTTCAACACTAACACAAGTGCGAAAAGTGGTTTTTCAACACTATCACAAGTGCAAAAAGTGTTTTTTCCACACTAATACAAGTGCAAAAGTTGTTTCCTGCACCAACACATGTGCGAAAAGTGGTTTTTCAACACTAACACAAGTGCGAAAAGTGGTTTTTCAACACTAACACAAGTGCGAAGTGGTTTTTCCACACTAATACAAGTGCAAAAGTGGTTTCCTGCACCAACACAAGTGCGAAAAGTGGTTTTTCAACACTAACACAAGTCCGAAATGTGGTTTTTCAACACTATCACAAGTGCAAAAAGTGTTTTTTTCCACACTAATACAAGTGCAAAAGTGGTTTCCTGCACCAACACAAGTGCGAAAAGTGGTTTTTCAACACTAACACAAGTGCGAAAAGTGGTTTTTCAACACTAACACAAGTGCGAAAAGTGTTTTTTCCACACTAATACAAGTGCAAAAGTAGTTTCCTGCACCAACACAAGTGCAAAAAGTGGTTTTTCAACACTAACACAAGTGTGAAAAGTGGTTTTTCAACACTAACACAAGTGCGAAAAGTGGTTTTTCAACACTAACACAAGTGTGAAAAGTGGTTTTTCCACACTAATACAAGTGCAAAAGTGGTTTCCTGCACCAACACAAGTGCGAAAAGTGGTTTTTCAACACTAACACAAGTGCGAAAAGTGGTTTTTCAACACTAACACAAGTGCGAAAAGTGTTTTTTCCACACTAATACAAGTGCAAAAGTGGTTTCCTGCACCAACACAAGTGCGAAAAGTGTTTTTTCAACACTAACACAAGTGGGAAAAGTGGTTTTTCAACAATATCACAAGTGCAAAAAGTGTTTTTCCCACACTAATACAAGTGCAAAAGTGGTTTCCTGCACCAACACAAGTGCGAAAAGTGGTTTTTCAACACTAACACAAGTGCGAAAAGTGGTTTTTCCACACTATCACAAGTGCAAAAAGTGTTTTTTCCACACTAATACAAGCGCAAAAGTGGTTTCCTGCTCCAACACAAGTGCGAAAAGTGGTTTTTCAACACTAACACAAATGCGAAAAGTGGTTTTTCAACACTAACACAAGTGCGAAAAGTGGTTTTCCCACACTAATACAAGGGCAAAAGTGGTTTCCTGCACCAACACAAGTGCGAAAAGTGTTTTTTCAACACTAACACAAGTGCGAAAAGTGGTTTTTCAACAATATCACAAGTGCAAAAAGTGTTTTTTCCACACTAATACAAGTGCAAAAGTGGTTTCCTGCACCAACACAAGTGCGAAAAGTGGTTTTTCAACACTAACACAAGTGCGAAAAGTGGTTTTTCAACACAAGCACAAGTGCGAAAAGTGTTTTTTCCACACTAATACAAGTGCAAAAGTGGTTTCCTGCACCAACACAAGTGCGAAAAGTGGTTTTTCAACACTAACACAAGTGCGAAAAGTGGTTTTTCAACACTATCACAAGTGCAAAAAGTGTTTTTTCCACACTAATACAAGTGCAAAAGTGGTTTCCTGCACCAACACAAGTGCGAAAAGTGGTTTTTCAACACTAACACAAGTGCGAAAAGTGGTTTTTCAACACTATCACAAGTGCAAAAAGTGTTTTTTCCACACTAATACAAGTGCAAAAGTGGTTTCCTGCACCAACACAAGTGCGAAAAGTGGTTTTTCAACACTAACACAAGTGCGAAAAGTGGTTTTTCAGCACTATCACAAGTGCAAAAAGTGTTTTTTCCACACTAATACAAGTGCAAAAGTGGTTTCCTGCACCAACACAACTGCGAAAAGTTGTTTTTCAACACTAACACAAGTGCGAAAAGTGGTTTTTCAACACTAACACAAGTGCGAAAAGTGGTTTTTCAACACTATCACAAGTGCAAAAAGTGTTTTTTCCACACTAATACAAGTGCAAAAGTGGTTTCCTGCACCAACACAAGTGCGAAAAGTGGTTTTTCAACACTACCACAAGTGCGAAAAGTGGTTTTTCAACACTAACACAAGTGCGAAAAGTGGTTTTTCAACACTAACACAAGTGCGAAAAGTGGTTTTTCCACACTAATACAAGTGCAAAAGTGGTTTCCTGCACCAACACAAGTGCAAAAAGTGGTTTTTCAACACTAACACAAGTGCAAAAAGTGGTGTTTCAACACTATCACAAGTGCAAAAAGTGTTTCTTCCACACTAATACAAGTGCAAAAGTGGTTTCCTGCTCCAACACAAGTGCGAAAAGTGGTTTTTCAACACTAACACAAGTGCGAAAAGTGGTTTTTCAACACTAACACAAGTGCGAAAAGTGGTTTTTCCACACTAATACAAGTGCAAAAGTGGTTTCCTGCACCAACACAAGTGCGAAAAGTGTTTTTTCAACACTAACACAAGTGCGAAAAGTGGTTTTTCAACAATATCACAAGTGCAAAAAGTGTTTTTTGCACACTAATACAAGTACAAAAGTGTTTTCCTGCACCAACACAAGTGCGAAAAGTGGTTTTTCAACACTAACACAAGTGCAAAAAGTGGTTTTTCAACACTAGCACAAGTGCGAAAAGTGTTTTTCCACACTAATACAAGTGCAAAAGTGGTTTCCTGCACCAACACAAGTGCGAAAAGTGGTTTTTCAACACTAACACAAGTGCGAAAAGTGGTTTTTCAACACTATCACAGGTGCAAAAAGTGTTTTTTCCACACTAATACAAGTGCAAAAGTGGTTTCCTGCACCAACACAAGTGCGAAAAGTGGTTTTTCAACACTAACACAAGTGCGAAAAGTGGTTTTTCAACACTAACACAAGTGCGAAAAGGGGTTTTTCAACACTAATACAAGTGCAAAAGTAGTTTCCTGCACCAACACAAGTGCAAAAAGTGGTTTTTCAACACTAACACAAGTGTGAAAAGTGGTTTTTCAACACTAACACAAGTGCGAAAAGTGGTTTTTCAACACTAACACAAGTGTGAAAAGTGGTTTTTCCACACTAATACAAGTGCAAAAGTGGTTTCCTGCACCAACACAAGTGCGAAAAGTGGTTTTTCAACACTAACACAAGTGCGAAAAGTGGTTTTTCAACACTAACACAAGTGCGAAAAGTGTTTTTTCCACACTAATACAAGTGCAAAAGTGGTTTCCTGCACCAACACAAGTGCGAAAAGTGTTTTTTCAACACTAACACAAGTGGGAAAAGTGGTTTTTCAACAATATCACAAGTGCAAAAAGTGTTTTTCCCACACTAATACAAGTGCAAAAGTGGTTTCCTGCACCAACACAAGTGCGAAAAGTGGTTTTTCAACACTAACACAAGTGCGAAAAGTGGTTTTTCCACACTATCACAAGTGCAAAAAGTGTTTTTTCCACACTAATACAAGCGCAAAAGTGGTTTCCTGCTCCAACACAAGTGCGAAAAGTGGTTTTTCAACACTAACACAAATGCGAAAAGTGGTTTTTCAACACTAACACAAGTGCGAAAAGTGGTTTTCCCACACTAATACAAGGGCAAAAGTGGTTTCCTGCACCAACACAAGTGCGAAAAGTGTTTTTTCAACACTAACACAAGTGCGAAAAGTGGTTTTTCAACAATATCACAAGTGCAAAAAGTGTTTTTTCCACACTAATACAAGTGCAAAAGTGGTTTCCTGCACCAACACAAGTGCGAAAAGTGGTTTTTCAACACTAACACAAGTGCGAAAAGTGGTTTTTCAACACGAGCACAAGTGCGAAAAGTGTTTTTTCCACACTAATACAAGTGCAAAAGTGGTTTCCTGCACCAACACAAGTGCGAAAAGTGGTTTTTCAACACTAACACAAGTGCGAAAAGTGGTTTTTCAACACTATCACAAGTGCAAAAAGTGTTTTTTCCACACTAATACAAGTGCAAAAGTGGTTTCCTGCACCAACACAAGTGCGAAAAGTGGTTTTTCAACACTAACACAAGTGCGAAAAGTGGTTTTTCAACACTATCACAAGTGCAAAAAGTGTTTTTTCCACACTAATACAAGTGCAAAAGTGGTTTCCTGCACCAACACAAGTGCGAAAAGTGGTTTTTAAACACTAACACAAGTGCGAAAAGTGGTTTTTCAGCACTATCACAAGTGCAAAAAGTGTTTTTTCCACACTAATACAAGTGCAAAAGTGGTTTCCTGCACCAACACAACTGCGAAAAGTTGTTTTTCAACACTAACACAAGTGCGAAAAGTGGTTTTTCAACACTAACACAAGTGCGAAAAGTGGTTTTTCAACACTATCACAAGTGCAAAAAGTGTTTTTTCCACACTAATACAAGTGCAAAAGTGGTTTCCTGCACCAACACAAGTGCGAAAAGTGGTTTTTCAACACTATCACAAGTGCGAAAAGTGGTTTTTCAACACTAACACAAGTGCGAAAAGTGGTTTTTCAACACTAACACAAGTGCGAAAAGTGGTTTTTCCACACTAATACAAGTGCAAAAGTGGTTTCCTGCACCAACACAAGTGCAAAAAGTGGTTTTTCAACACTAACACAAGTGCAAAAAGTGGTGTTTCAACACTATCACAAGTGCAAAAAGTGTTTCTTCCACACTAATACAAGTGCAAAAGTGGTTTCCTGCTCCAACACAAGTGCGAAAAGTGGTTTTTCAACACTAACACAAGTGCGAAAAGTGGTTTTTCAACACTAACACAAGTGCGAAAAGTGGTTTTTCCACACTAATACAAGTGCAAAAGTGGTTTCCTGCACCAACACAAGTGCGAAAAGTGTTTTTTCAACACTAACACAAGTGCGAAAAGTGGTTTTTCAACAATATCACAAGTGCAAAAAGTGTTTTTTGCACACTAATACAAGTACAAAAGTGTTTTCCTGCACCAACACAAGTGCGAAAAGTGGTTTTTCAACACTAACACAAGTGCAAAAAGTGGTTTTTCAACACTAGCACAAGTGCGAAAAGTGCTTTTTCCACACTAATACAAGTGCAAAAGTGGTTTCCTGCACCAACACAAGTGCGAAAAGTGGTTTTTCAACACTAACACAAGTGCGAAAAGTGGTTTTTCAACACTATCACAGGTGCAAAAAGTGTTTTTTCCACACTAATACAAGTGCAAAAGTGGTTTCCTGCACCAACACAAGTGCGAAAAGTGGTTTTTCAACACTAACACAAGTGCGAAAAGTGGTTTTTCAACACTAACACAAGTGCGAAAAGGGGTTTTTCAACACTAACACAAGTGCGAAAAGTGGTTTTTCCACACTAATACAAGTGCAAAAGTGGTTTTCTGCACCAACACAAGTGCGAAAGGTGGTTTTTCAACACTAACACAAGTGCGAAAAGTGGTTTTTCAACACTATCAAAAGTGCAAAAAGTGTTTTTTCCACACTAATACAAGTGCAAAAGTGGTTTCCTGCACCAACACAAGTGCGAAAAGTGGTTTTTCAACACTAACACAAGTGCGAAAAGTGGTTTTTCAACACTAACACAAGTGCAAAAAGTGTTTTTTCCACACTAATACAAGTGCAAAAGTGGTTTCCTGCACCAACACAAGTGCGAAAAGTGGTTTTTCAACACTAACACAAGGTCGAAAAGTGGTTTTTCAACACTAACACAAGTGCGAAAAGTGGTTTTTCCACACTATCACAAGTGCATAAAGTGTTTTTCCACACTAAAACAAGTGCAAAAGTGGTTTCCTGCACCAACACAAGTGCGAAAAGTGGTTTTTCAACACTAACACAAGTGCGAAAAGTCGTTTTTCAACACGAACACAAGTGCGAAAAGTGTTTTTTCAACACTAACACAAGTGCGAAAAGTGGTTTTTCCACATTAATACAAGTGCAAAAGTGGTTTCCAGCACCAACACAAGTGCGAAAAGTGGTTTTTCAACACTAACACAAGTGCGAAATGTGGTTTTTCAACACTATCACAAGTGCAAAAAGTGTTTTTTCCACACTAATACAAATGCAAAAGTGGTTTCCTGCACCAACACAAGTGCGAAAAGTGGTTTTTCAACATTAACTCAAGTGCGAAAAGTGGTTTTTCAACACTAACACAAGTGCGAAAAGTGTTTTTTCCACACTAATACAAGTGCAAAAGTGGTTTCCTGCACCAACACAAGTGCAAAAAGTGGTTTTTCAACACTAACACAAGTGCGAAAAGTGGTTTTTCAACACTAACACAAGTGCGAAAAGTGGTTTTTCAACACTAACACAAGTGCGAAAAGTGTTTTTTCCACACTAATACAAGTGCAAAAGTGGTTTCCTGCACCAACACAAGTGCGAAAAGTGGTTTTTCAACACTAACACAAGTGCGAAAAGTGGTTTTTCAACACTAACACAAGTGCGAAAAGTGTTTTTTCCACACTAATACAAGTGCAAAAGTGGTTTCCTACACCAACACAAGTGCGAAAAGTGTTTTTTCAACACTAACACAAGTGGGAAAAGTGGTTTTTCAACAATATCACAAGTGCAAAAAGTGATTTTTCCACACTAATACAAGTGCAAAAGTGGTTTCCTGCACAAACACAAGTGCGAAAAGTGGTTTTTCAACACTAACACAAGTGCGAAAAGTGGTTTTTCAGCACTATCACAAGTGCAAAAAGTGTTTTTTCCACACTAATACAAGTGCAAAAGTGGTTTCCTGCACCAACACTAGTGCGAAAAGTGGTTTTTCAACACTAACACAAGTGCGAAAAGTGGTTTTTCAACACTAACACAAGTGCGAAAAGTGGTTTTTCAACACTATCACAAGTGCAAAAAGTGTTTTTTCCACACTAATACAAGTGAAAAAGTGGTTTCCTGCACCAAGACAAGTGCGAAAAGTGGTTTTTCAACACTACCACAAGTGTGAAAAGTGGTTTTTCAACACTAACACAAGTGCGAAAAGTGGTTTTTCAACACTAACACAAGTGCGAAAAGTGGTTTTTCAACACTAACACAAGTGCGAAAAGTGGTTTTTCCACACTAATACAAGTGCAAAAGTGGTTTTCTGCACCAACACAAGTGCGAAAGGTGGTTTTTCAACACTAACACAAGTGCGAAAAGTGGTTTTTCAACACTATCAAAAGTGCAAAAAGTGTTTTTTCCACACTAATACAAGTGCAAAAGTGGTTTCCTGCACCAACACAAGTGCGAAAAGTGGTTTTTCAACACTAACACAAGTGCGAAAAGTGGTTTTTCAACACTAACACAGGTGCAAAAAGTGTTTTTTCCACACTAATACAAGTGCAAAAGTGGTTTCCTGCACCAACACAAGTGCAAAAAGTGGTTTTTCAACACTAACACAGGTGCGAAAAGTGGTTTTTCAACACTAACACAAGTGGGAAAAGTGGTTTTTCAACAATATCACAAGTGCAAAAAGTGATTTTTCCACACTAATACAAGTGCAAAAGTGGTTTCCTGCACCAACACAAGTGCGAAAAGTGGTTTTTCAACACTAACACAGGTGCGAAAAGTGGTTTTTCAACACTAACACAAGTGGGAAAAGTGGTTTTTCAACAATATCACAAGTGCAAAAAGTGATTTTTCCACACTAATACAAGTGCAAAAGTGGTTTCCTGCACCAACACAAGTGCGAAAAGTGGTTTTTCAACACTAACACAAGTGCGAAAAGTGGTTTTTCAACACTAACACAAGTGCAAAAAGTGGTTTTTCAACACTATCACAAGTGCAAAAAGTGTTTTTTCCACACTAATACAAGTGCAAAAGTGGTTTCCTGCACCAACACAAGTGCAAAAAGTGGTTTTTCAACACTAACACAAGTGCGAAAAGTGGTTTTTCAACACTATCACAAGTGCAAAAAGTGTTTTTTCCACACTAATACAAGTGCAAAAGTTGTTTCCTGCACCAACACATGTGCGAAAAGTGGTTTTTCAACACTAACACAAGTGCGAAAAGTGGTTTTTCAACACTAACACAAGTGCGAAGTGGTTTTTCCACACTAATACAAGTGCAAAAGTGGTTTCCTGCACCAACACAAGTGCGAAAAGTGGTTTTTCAACACTAACACAAGTGCGAAATGTGGTTTTTCAACACTATCACAAGTGCAAAAAGTGTTTTTTTCCACACTAATACAAGTGCAAAAGTGGTTTCCTGCACCAACACAAGTGCGAAAAGTGGTTTTTCAACACTAACACAAGTGCGAAAAGTGGTTTTTCAACACTAACACAAGTGCGAAAAGTGTTTTTTCCACACTAATACAAGTGCAAAAGTGGTTTCCTGCACCAACACAAGTGCAAAAAGTGGTTTTTCAACACTAACACAAGTGCGAAAAGTGGTTTTTCAACACTAACACAAGTGCGAAAAGTGGTTTTTCAACACTAACACAAGTGTGAAAAGTGGTTTTTCCACACTAATACAAGTGCAAAAGTGGTTTCCTGCACCAACACAAGTGCGAAAAGTGGTTTTTCAACACTACCACAAGTGCGAAAAGTGGTTTTTCAACACTAACACAAGTGCGAAAAGTGTTTTTTCCACACTAATACAAGTGCAAAAGTGGTTTCCTGCACCAACACAAGTGCGAAAAGTGGTTTTTCAACACTAACACAAGTGCAAAAAGTGGTTTTTCAACACTATCACAAGTGCAAAAAGTGTTTTTTCCACACTAATACAAGTGCAAAAGTGGTTTCCTGCACCAACACAAGTGCGAAAAGTGGTTTTTCAACACTAACACAAGTGCGAAAAGTGGTTTTTCAGCACTATCACAAGTGCAAAAAGTGTTTTTTCCACACTAATACAAGTGCAAAAGTGGTTTCCTGCACCAACACAAGTGCGAAAAGTGGTTTTTCAACACTAACACAAGTGCGAAAAGTGGTTTTTCAACACTAACACAAGTGCGAAAAGTGGTTTTTCAACACTATCACAAGTGCAAAAAGTGTTTTTTCCACACTAATACAAGTGCAAAAGTGGTTTCCTGCACCAACACAAGTGCGAAAAGTGGTTTTTCAACACTACCACAAGTGCGAAAAGTGGTTTTTCAACACTAACACAAGTGCGAAAAGTGGTTTTTCAACACTAACACAAGTGCAAAAAGTGGTTTTTCAACACTAGCACAAGTGCGAAAAGTGCTTTTTCCACACTAATACAAGTGCAAAAGTGGTTTCCTGCACCAACACAAGTGCGAAAAGTGGTTTTTCAACACTAACACAAGTGCGAAAAGTGGTTTTTCAACACTATCACAGGTGCAAAAAGTGTTTTTTCCACACTAATACAAGTGCAAAAGTGGTTTCCTGCACCAACACAAGTGCGAAAAGTGGTTTTTCAACACTAACACAAGTGCGAAAAGTGGTTTTTCAACACTAACACAAGTGCGAAAAGGGGTTTTTCAACACTAACACAAGTGCGAAAAGTGGTTTTTCCACACTAATACAAGTGCAAAAGTGGTTTTCTGCACCAACACAAGTGCGAAAGGTGGTTTTTCAACACTAACACAAGTGCGAAAAGTGGTTTTTCAACACTATCAAAAGTGCAAAAAGTGTTTTTTCCACACTAATACAAGTGCAAAAGTGGTTTCCTGCACCAACACAAGTGCGAAAAGTGGTTTTTCAACACTAACACAAGTGCGAAAAGTGGTTTTTCAACACTAACACAAGTGCAAAAAGTGTTTTTTCCACACTAATACAAGTGCAAAAGTGGTTTCCTGCACCAACACAAGTGCGAAAAGTGGTTTTTCAACACTAACACAAGGTCGAAAAGTGGTTTTTCAACACTAACACAAGTGCGAAAAGTGGTTTTTCCACACTATCACAAGTGCATAAAGTGTTTTTCCACACTAAAACAAGTGCAAAAGTGGTTTCCTGCACCAACACAAGTGCGAAAAGTGGTTTTTCAACACTAACACAAGTGCGAAAAGTCGTTTTTCAACACGAACACAAGTGCGAAAAGTGTTTTTTCAACACTAACACAAGTGCGAAAAGTGGTTTTTCCACATTAATACAAGTGCAAAAGTGGTTTCCAGCACCAACACAAGTGCGAAAAGTGGTTTTTCAACACTAACACAAGTGCGAAATGTGGTTTTTCAACACTATCACAAGTGCAAAAAGTGTTTTTTCCACACTAATACAAATGCAAAAGTGGTTTCCTGCACCAACACAAGTGCGAAAAGTGGTTTTTCAACATTAACTCAAGTGCGAAAAGTGGTTTTTCAACACTAACACAAGTGCGAAAAGTGTTTTTTCCACACTAATACAAGTGCAAAAGTGGTTTCCTGCACCAACACAAGTGCAAAAAGTGGTTTTTCAACACTAACACAAGTGCGAAAAGTGGTTTTTCAACACTAACACAAGTGCGAAAAGTGGTTTTTCAACACTAACACAAGTGCGAAAAGTGTTTTTTCCACACTAATACAAGTGCAAAAGTGGTTTCCTGCACCAACACAAGTGCGAAAAGTGGTTTTTCAACACTAACACAAGTGCGAAAAGTGGTTTTTCAACACTAACACAAGTGCAAAAAGTGTTTTTTCCACACTAATACAAGTGCAAAAGTGGTTTCCTACACCAACACAAGTGCGAAAAGTGTTTTTTCAACACTAACACAAGTGGGAAAAGTGGTTTTTCAACAATATCACAAGTGCAAAAAGTGATTTTTCCACACTAATACAAGTGCAAAAGTGGTTTCCTGCACAAACACAAGTGCGAAAAGTGGTTTTTCAACACTAACACAAGTGCGAAAAGTGGTTTTTCAGCACTATCACAAGTGCAAAAAGTGTTTTTTCCACACTAATACAAGTGCAAAAGTGGTTTCCTGCACCAACACAAGTGCAAAAAGTGGTTTTTCAACACTAACACAGGTGCGAAAAGTGGTTTTTCAACACTAACACAAGTGGGAAAAGTGGTTTTTCAACAATATCACAAGTGCAAAAAGTGATTTTTCCACACTAATACAAGTGCAAAAGTGGTTTCCTGCACCAACACAAGTGCGAAAAGTGGTTTTTCAACACTAACACAGGTGCGAAAAGTGGTTTTTCAACACTAACACAAGTGGGAAAAGTGGTTTTTCAACAATATCACAAGTGCAAAAAGTGATTTTTCCACACTAATACAAGTGCAAAAGTGGTTTCCTGCACCAACACAAGTGCGAAAAGTGGTTTTTCAACACTAACACAAGTGCGAAAAGTGGTTTTTCAACACTAACACAAGTGCAAAAAGTGGTTTTTCAACACTATCACAAGTGCAAAAAGTGTTTTTTCCACACTAATACAAGTGCAAAAGTGGTTTCCTGCACCAACACAAGTGCAAAAAGTGGTTTTTCAACACTAACACAAGTGCGAAAAGTGGTTTTTCAACACTATCACAAGTGCAAAAAGTGTTTTTTCCACACTAATACAAGTGCAAAAGTTGTTTCCTGCACCAACACATGTGCGAAAAGTGGTTTTTCAACACTAACACAAGTGCGAAAAGTGGTTTTTCAACACTAACACAAGTGCGAAGTGGTTTTTCCACACTAATACAAGTGCAAAAGTGGTTTCCTGCACCAACACAAGTGCGAAAAGTGGTTTTTCAACACTAACACAAGTGCGAAATGTGGTTTTTCAACACTATCACAAGTGCAAAAAGTGTTTTTTTCCACACTAATACAAGTGCAAAAGTGGTTTCCTGCACCAACACAAGTGCGAAAAGTGGTTTTTCAACACTAACACAAGTGCGAAAAGTGGTTTTTCAACACTAACACAAGTGCGAAAAGTGTTTTTTCCACACTAATACAAGTGCAAAAGTGGTTTCCTGCACCAACACAAGTGCAAAAAGTGGTTTTTCAACACTAACACAAGTGCGAAAAGTGGTTTTTCAACACTAACACAAGTGCGAAAAGTGGTTTTTCAACACTAACACAAGTGTGAAAAGTGGTTTTTCCACACTAATACAAGTGCAAAAGTGGTTTCCTGCACCAACACAAGTGCGAAAAGTGGTTTTTCAACACTACCACAAGTGCGAAAAGTGGTTTTTCAACACTAACACAAGTGCGAAAAGTGTTTTTTCCACACTAATACAAGTGCAAAAGTGGTTTCCTGCACCAACACAAGTGCGAAAAGTGGTTTTTCAACACTAACACAAGTGCAAAAAGTGGTTTTTCAACACTATCACAAGTGCAAAAAAGTGTTTTTTCCACACTAATACAAGTGCAAAAGTGGTTTCCTGCACCAACACAAGTGCGAAAAGTGGTTTTTCAACACTAACACAAGTGCGAAAAGTGGTTTTTCAGCACTATCACAAGTGCAAAAAGTGTTTTTTCCACACTAATACAAGTGCAAAAGTGGTTTCCTGCACCAACACAAGTGCGAAAAGTGGTTTTTCAACACTAACACAAGTGCGAAAAGTGGTTTTTCAACACTAACACAAGTGCGAAAAGTGGTTTTTCAACACTATCACAAGTGCAAAAAGTGTTTTTTCCACACTAATACAAGTGCAAAAGTGGTTTCCTGCACCAACACAAGTGCGAAAAGTGGTTTTTCAACACTACCACAAGTGCGAAAAGTGGTTTTTCAACACTAACACAAGTGCGAAAAGTGGTTTTTCAACACTAACACAAGTGCAAAAAGTGGTTTTTCAACACTAGCACAAGTGCGAAAAGTGCTTTTTCCACACTAATACAAGTGCAAAAGTGGTTTCCTGCACCAACACAAGTGCGAAAAGTGGTTTTTCAACACTAACACAAGTGCGAAAAGTGGTTTTTCAACACTATCACAGGTGCAAAAAGTGTTTTTTCCACACTAATACAAGTGCAAAAGTGGTTTCCTGCACCAACACAAGTGCGAAAAGTGGTTTTTCAACACTAACACAAGTGCGAAAAGTGGTTTTTCAACACTAACACAAGTGCGAAAAGGGGTTTTTCAACACTAACACAAGTGCGAAAAGTGGTTTTTCCACACTAATACAAGTGCAAAAGTGGTTTTCTGCACCAACACAAGTGCGAAAGGTGGTTTTTCAACACTAACACAAGTGCGAAAAGTGGTTTTTCAACACTATCAAAAGTGCAAAAAGTGTTTTTTCCACACTAATACAAGTGCAAAAGTGGTTTCCTGCACCAACACAAGTGCGAAAAGTGGTTTTTCAACACTAACACAAGTGCGAAAAGTGGTTTTTCAACACTAACACAAGTGCAAAAAGTGTTTTTTCCACACTAATACAAGTGCAAAAGTGGTTTCCTGCACCAACACAAGTGCGAAAAGTGGTTTTTCAACACTAACACAAGGTCGAAAAGTGGTTTTTCAACACTAACACAAGTGCGAAAAGTGGTTTTTCCACACTATCACAAGTGCATAAAGTGTTTTTCCACACTAAAACAAGTGCAAAAGTGGTTTCCTGCACCAACACAAGTGCGAAAAGTGGTTTTTCAACACTAACACAAGTGCGAAAAGTCGTTTTTCAACACGAACACAAGTGCGAAAAGTGTTTTTTCAACACTAACACAAGTGCGAAAAGTGGTTTTTCCACATTAATACAAGTGCAAAAGTGGTTTCCAGCACCAACACAAGTGCGAAAAGTGGTTTTTCAACACTAACACAAGTGCGAAATGTGGTTTTTCAACACTATCACAAGTGCAAAAAGTGTTTTTTCCACACTAATACAAATGCAAAAGTGGTTTCCTGCACCAACACAAGTGCGAAAAGTGGTTTTTCAACATTAACTCAAGTGCGAAAAGTGGTTTTTCAACACTAACACAAGTGCGAAAAGTGTTTTTTCCACACTAATACAAGTGCAAAAGTGGTTTCCTGCACCAACACAAGTGCAAAAAGTGGTTTTTCAACACTAACACAAGTGCGAAAAGTGGTTTTTCAACACTAACACAAGTGCGAAAAGTGGTTTTTCAACACTAACACAAGTGCGAAAAGTGTTTTTTCCACACTAATACAAGTGCAAAAGTGGTTTCCTGCACCAACACAAGTGCGAAAAGTGGTTTTTCAACACTAACACAAGTGCGAAAAGTGGTTTTTCAACACTAACACAAGTGCAAAAAGTGTTTTTTCCACACTAATACAAGTGCAAAAGTGGTTTCCTACACCAACACAAGTGCGAAAAGTGTTTTTTCAACACTAACACAAGTGGGAAAAGTGGTTTTTCAACAATATCACAAGTGCAAAAAGTGATTTTTCCACACTAATACAAGTGCAAAAGTGGTTTCCTGCACAAACACAAGTGCGAAAAGTGGTTTTTCAACACTAACACAAGTGCGAAAAGTGGTTTTTCAGCACTATCACAAGTGCAAAAAGTGTTTTTTCCACACTAATACAAGTGCAAAAGTGGTTTCCTGCACCAACACTAGTGCGAAAAGTGGTTTTTCAACACTAACACAAGTGCGAAAAGTGGTTTTTCAACACTAACACAAGTGCGAAAAGTGGTTTTTCAACACTATCACAAGTGCAAAAAGTGTTTTTTCCACACTAATACAAGTGAAAAAGTGGTTTCCTGCACCAACACAAGTGCGAAAAGTGGTTTTTCAACACTACCACAAGTGTGAAAAGTGGTTTTTCAACACTAACACAAGTGCGAAAAGTGGTTTTTCAACACTAACACAAGTGCGAAAAGTGGTTTTTCAACACTAACACAAGTGCGAAAAGTGGTTTTCCACACTAATACAAGTGCAAAAGTGGTTTTCTGCACCAACACAAGTGCGAAAGGTGGTTTTTCAACACTAACACAAGTGCGAAAAGTGGTTTTTCAACACTATCAAAAGTGCAAAAAGTGTTTTTTCCACACTAATACAAGTGCAAAAGTGGTTTCCTGCACCAACACAAGTGCGAAAAGTGGTTTTTCAACACTAACACAAGTGCGAAAAGTGGTTTTTCAACACTAACACAGGTGCAAAAAGTGTTTTTTCCACACTAATACAAGTGCAAAAGTGGTTTCCTGCACCAACACAAGTGCAAAAAGTGGTTTTTCAACACTAACACAGGTGCGAAAAGTGGTTTTTCAACACTAACACAAGTGGGAAAAGTGGTTTTTCAACAATATCACAAGTGCAAAAAGTGATTTTTCCACACTAATACAAGTGCAAAAGTGGTTTCCTGCACCAACACAAGTGCGAAAAGTGGTTTTTCAACACTAACACAGGTGCGAAAAGTGGTTTTTCAACACTAACACAAGTGGGAAAAGTGGTTTTTCAACAATATCACAAGTGCAAAAAGTGATTTTTCCACACTAATACAAGTGCAAAAGTGGTTTCCTGCACCAACACAAGTGCGAAAAGTGGTTTTTCAACACTAACACAAGTGCGAAAAGTGGTTTTTCAACACTAACACAAGTGCAAAAAGTGGTTTTTCAACACTATCACAAGTGCAAAAAGTGTTTTTTCCACACTAATACAAGTGCAAAAGTGGTTTCCTGCACCAACACAAGTGCAAAAAGTGGTTTTTCAACACTAACACAAGTGCGAAAAGTGGTTTTTCAACACTATCACAAGTGCAAAAAGTGTTTTTTCCACACTAATACAAGTGCAAAAGTTGTTTCCTGCACCAACACATGTGCGAAAAGTGGTTTTTCAACACTAACACAAGTGCGAAAAGTGGTTTTTCAACACTAACACAAGTGCGAAGTGGTTTTTCCACACTAATACAAGTGCAAAAGTGGTTTCCTGCACCAACACAAGTGCGAAAAGTGGTTTTTCAACACTAACACAAGTGCGAAATGTGGTTTTTCAACACTATCACAAGTGCAAAAAGTGTTTTTTTCCACACTAATACAAGTGCAAAAGTGGTTTCCTGCACCAACACAAGTGCGAAAAGTGGTTTTTCAACACTAACACAAGTGCGAAAAGTGGTTTTTCAACACTAACACAAGTGCGAAAAGTGTTTTTTCCACACTAATACAAGTGCAAAAGTGGTTTCCTGCACCAACACAAGTGCAAAAAGTGGTTTTTCAACACTAACACAAGTGCGAAAAGTGGTTTTTCAACACTAACACAAGTGCGAAAAGTGGTTTTTCAACACTAACACAAGTGTGAAAAGTGGTTTTTCCACACTAATACAAGTGCAAAAGTGGTTTCCTGCACCAACACAAGTGCGAAAAGTGGTTTTTCAACACTACCACAAGTGCGAAAAGTGGTTTTTCAACACTAACACAAGTGCGAAAAGTGTTTTTTCCACACTAATACAAGTGCAAAAGTGGTTTCCTGCACCAACACAAGTGCGAAAAGTGGTTTTTCAACACTAACACAAGTGCGAAAAGTGGTTTTTCAACACTATCACAAGTGCAAAAAGTGTTTTTTCCACACTAATACAAGTGCAAAAGTGGTTTCCTGCACCAACACAAGTGCGAAAAGTGGTTTTTCAACACTAACACAAGTGCGAAAAGTGGTTTTTCAGCACTATCACAAGTGCAAAAAGTGTTTTTTCCACACTAATACAAGTGCAAAAGTGGTTTCCTGCACCAACACAAGTGCGAAAAGTGGTTTTTCAACACTAACACAAGTGCGAAAAGTGGTTTTTCAACACTAACACAAGTGCGAAAAGTGGTTTTTCAACACTATCACAAGTGCAAAAAGTGTTTTTTCCACACTAATACAAGTGCAAAAGTGGTTTCCTGCACCAACACAAGTGCGAAAAGTGGTTTTTCAACACTACCACAAGTGCGAAAAGTGGTTTTTCAACACTAACACAAGTGCGAAAAGTGTTTTTTCCACACTAATACAAGTGCAAAAGTGGTTTCCTGCACCAACACAAGTGCGAAAAGTGGTTTTTCAACACTAACACAAGTGCGAAAAGTGGTTTTTCAACACTATCACAAGTGCAAAAAGTGTTTTTTCCACACTAATACAAGTGCAAAAGTGGTTTCCTGCACCAACACAAGTGCGAAAAGTGGTTTTTCAACACTAACACAAGTGCGAAAAGTGGTTTTTCAGCACTATCACAAGTGCAAAAAGTGTTTTTTCCACACTAATACAAGTGCAAAAGTGGTTTCCTGCACCAACACAAGTGCGAAAAGTGGTTTTTCAACACTAACACAAGTGCGAAAAGTGGTTTTTCAACACTAACACAAGTGCGAAAAGTGGTTTTTCAACACTATCACAAGTGCAAAAAGTGTTTTTTCCACACTAATACAAGTGCAAAAGTGGTTTCCTGCACCAACACAAGTGCGAAAAGTGGTTTTTCAACACTACCACAAGTGCGAAAAGTGGTTTTTCAACACTAACACAAGTGCGAAAAGTGGTTTTTCAACACTAACACAAGTGCGAAAAGTGTTTTTTCCACACTAATACAAGTGCAAAAGTGGTTTCCTGCACCAATACAAGTGCGAAAAGTGGTTTTTCAACACTAACACAAGTGCAAAAAGTGGTGTTTCAACACTATCACAAGTGCAAAAAGTGTTTCTTCCACACTAATACAAGTGCAAAAGTGGTTTCCTGCTCCAACACAAGTGCGAAAAGTGGTTTTTCAACACTAACACAAGTGCGAAAAGTGGTTTTTCAACACTAACACAAGTGCGAAAAGTGGTTTTTCCACACTAATACAAGTGCAAAAGTGGTTTCCTGCACCAACACAAGTGCGAAAAGTGTTTTATCAACACTAACACAAGTGCGAAAAGTGGTTTTTCAACAATATCACAAGTGCAAAAAGTGTTTTTTCCACACTAATACAAGTACAAAAGTGTTTTCCTGCACCAACACAAGTGCGAAAAGTGGTTTTTCAACACTAACACAAGTGCAAAAAGTGGTTTTTCAACACTAGCACAAGTGCGAAAAGTGGTTTTTCCACACTAATACAAGTGCAAAAGTGGTTTCCTGCACCAACACAAGTGCGAAAAGTGGTTTTTCAACACTAACACAGTGCGAAAAGTGGTTTTTCAACACTATCACAGGTGCAAAAAGTGTTTTTTCCACACTAATACAAGTGCAAAAGTGGTTTCCTGCACCAACACAAGTGCGAAAAGTGGTTTTTCAACACTAACACAAGTGCGAAAAGTGGTTTTTCAACACTAACACAAGTGCGAAAAGGGGTTTTTCAACACTAACACAAGTGCGAAAAGTGGTTTTTCCACACTAATACAAGTGCAAAAGTGGTTTTCTGCACCAACACAAGTGCGAAAGGTGGTTTTTCAACACTAACACAAGTGCGAAAAGTGGTTTTTCAACACTATCAAAAGTGCAAAAAGTGTTTTTTCCACACTAATACAAGTGCAAAAGTGGTTTCCTGCACCAACACAAGTGCGAAAAGTGGTTTTTCAACACTAACACAAGTGCGAAAAGTGGTTTTTCAACACTAACACAGGTGCAAAAAGTGTTTTTTCCACACTAATACAAGTGCAAAAGTGGTTTCCTGCACCAACACAAGTGCGAAAAGTGGTTTTTCAACACTAACACAAGGTCGAAAAGTGGTTTTTCAACACTAACACAAGTGCGAAAAGTGGTTTTTCCACACTATCACAAGTGCAAAAAGTGTTTTTCCACACTAATACAAGTGCAAATGTGGTTTCCTGCACCAACACAAGTGCGAAAAGTGGTTTTTCAACACTAACACAAGTGCGAAAAGTGGTTTTTCAACACGAACACAAGTGCGAAAAGTGGTTTTTCAACACTAACACAAGTGCGAAAAGTGGTTTTTCCACATTAATACAAGTGCAAAAGTGGTTTCCAGCACCAACACAAGTGTGAAAAGTGGTTTTTCAACACTAACACAAGTGCGAAATGTGGTTTTTCAACACTATCACAAGTGCAAAAAGTGTTTTTTCCACACTAATACAAATGCAAAAGTGGTTTCCTGCACCAACACAAGTGCGAAAAGTGGTTTTTCAACATTAACTCAAGTGCGAAAAGTGGTTTTTCAACACTAACACAAGTGCGAAAAGTGTTTTTTCCACACTAATACAAGTGCAAAAGTGGTTTCCTGCACCAACACAAGTGCAAAAAGTGGTTTTTCAACACTAACACAAGTGCGAAAAGTGGTTTTTCAACACTAACACAAGTGCGAAAAGTGGTTTTTCAACACTAACACAAGTGCGAAAAGTGTTTTTTCCACAGTAATACAAGTGCAAAAGTGGTTTCCAGCACCAACACAAGTGCGAAAAGTGGTTTTTCAACACTAACACAAGTGCGAAATGTGGTTTTTCAACACTATCACAAGTGCAAAAAGTGTTTTTTCCACACTAATACAAATGCAAAAGTGGTTTCCTGCACCAACACAAGTGCAAAAAGTGGTTTTTCAACACTAACACAGGTGCGAAAAGTGGTTTTTCAACACTAACACAAGTGGGAAAAGTGGTTTTTCAACAATATCACAAGTGCAAAAAGTGATTTTTCCACACTAATACAAGTGCAAAAGTGGTTTCCTGCACCAACACAAGTGCGAAAAGTGGTTTTTCAACACTAACACAAGTGCGAAAAGTGGTTTTTCAACACTAACACAAGTGCAAAAAGTGGTTTTTCAACACTATCACAAGTGCAAAAAGTGTTTTTTCCACACTAATACAAGTGCAAAAGTGGTTTCCTGCACCAACACAAGTGCAAAAAGTGGTTTTTCAACACTAACACAAGTGCGAAAAGTGGTTTTTCAACACTATCACAAGTGCAAAAAGTGTTTTTTCCACACTAATACAAGTGCAAAAGTTGTTTCCTGCACCAACACATGTGCGAAAAGTGGTTTTTCAACACTAACACAAGTGCGAAAAGTGGTTTTTCAACACTAACACAAGTGCGAAGTGGTTTTTCCACACTAATACAAGTGCAAAAGTGGTTTCCTGCACCAACACAAGTGCGAAAAGTGGTTTTTCAACACTAACACAAGTGCGAAATGTGGTTTTTCAACACTATCACAAGTGCAAAAAGTGTTTTTTTCCACACTAATACAAGTGCAAAAGTGGTTTCCTGCACCAACACAAGTGCGAAAAGTGGTTTTTCAACACTAACACAAGTGCGAAAAGTGGTTTTTCAACACTAACACAAGTGCGAAAAGTGTTTTTTCCACACTAATACAAGTGCAAAAGTAGTTTCCTGCACCAACACAAGTGCAAAAAGTGGTTTTTCAACACTAACACAAGTGTGAAAAGTGGTTTTTCAACACTAACACAAGTGCGAAAAGTGGTTTTTCAACACTAACACAAGTGTGAAAAGTGGTTTTTCCACACTAATACAAGTGCAAAAGTGGTTTCCTGCACCAACACAAGTGCGAAAAGTGGTTTTTCAACACTAACACAAGTGCGAAAAGTGGTTTTTCAACACTAACACAAGTGCGAAAAGTGTTTTTTCCACACTAATACAAGTGCAAAAGTGGTTTCCTGCACCAACACAAGTGCGAAAAGTGTTTTTTCAACACTAACACAAGTGGGAAAAGTGGTTTTTCAACAATATCACAAGTGCAAAAGTGTTTTTCCCACACTAATACAAGTGCAAAAGTGGTTTCCTGCACCAACACAAGTGCGAAAAGTGGTTTTTCAACACTAACACAAGTGCGAAAAGTGGTTTTTCCACACTATCACAAGTGCAAAAAGTGTTTTTTCCACACTAATACAAGCGCAAAAGTGGTTTCCTGCTCCAACACAAGTGCGAAAAGTGGTTTTTCAACACTAACACAAATGCGAAAAGTGGTTTTTCAACACTAACACAAGTGCGAAAAGTGGTTTTCCCACACTAATACAAGGGCAAAAGTGGTTTCCTGCACCAACACAAGTGCGAAAAGTGTTTTTTCAACACTAACACAAGTGCGAAAAGTGGTTTTTCAACAATATCACAAGTGCAAAAAGTGTTTTTTCCACACTAATACAAGTGCAAAAGTGGTTTCCTGCACCAACACAAGTGCGAAAAGTGGTTTTTCAACACTAACACAAGTGCGAAAAGTGGTTTTTCAACACGAGCACAAGTGCGAAAAGTGTTTTTTCCACACTAATACAAGTGCAAAAGTGGTTTCCTGCACCAACACAAGTGCGAAAAGTGGTTTTTCAACACTAACACAAGTGCGAAAAGTGGTTTTTCAACACTATCACAAGTGCAAAAAGTGTTTTTTCCACACTAATACAAGTGCAAAAGTGGTTTCCTGCACCAACACAAGTGCGAAAAGTGGTTTTTCAACACTAACACAAGTGCGAAAAGTGGTTTTTCAACACTATCACAAGTGCAAAAAGTGTTTTTTCCACACTAATACAAGTGCAAAAGTGGTTTCCTGCACCAACACAAGTGCGAAAAGTGGTTTTTCAACACTAACACAAGTGCGAAAAGTGGTTTTTCAGCACTATCACAAGTGCAAAAAGTGTTTTTTCCACACTAATACAAGTGCAAAAGTGGTTTCCTGCACAAACACAACTGCGAAAAGTTGTTTTTCAACACTAACACAAGTGCGAAAAGTGGTTTTTCAACACTAACACAAGTGCGAAAAGTGGTTTTTCAACACTATCACAAGTGCAAAAAGTGTTTTTTCCACACTAATACAAGTGCAAAAGTGGTTTCCTGCACCAACACAAGTGCGAAAAGTGGTTTTTCAACACTACCACAAGTGCGAAAAGTGGTTTTTCAACACTAACACAAGTGCGAAAAGTGGTTTTTCAACACTAACACAAGTGCGAAAAGTGGTTTTTCCACACTAATACAAGTGCAAAAGTGGTTTCCTGCACCAACACAAGTGCAAAAAGTGGTTTTTCAACACTAACACAAGTGCAAAAAGTGGTGTTTCAACACTATCACAAGTGCAAAAAGTGTTTCTTCCACACTAATACAAGTGCAAAAGTGGTTTCCTGCTCCAACACAAGTGCGAAAAGTGGTTTTTCAACACTAACACAAGTGCGAAAAGTGGTTTTTCAACACTAACACAAGTGCAAAAAGTGGTTTTTCCACACTAATACAAGTGCAAAAGTGGTTTCCTGCACCAACACAAGTGCGAAAAGTGTTTTTTCAACACTAACACAAGTGCGAAAAGTGGTTTTTCAACAATATCACAAGTGCAAAAAGTGTTTTTTGCACACTAATACAAGTACAAAAGTGTTTTCCTGCACCAACACAAGTGCGAAAAGTGGTTTTTCAACACTAACACAAGTGCAAAAAGTGGTTTTTCAACACTAGCACAAGTGCGAAAAGTGCTTTTTCCACACTAATACAAGTGCAAAAGTGGTTTCCTGCACCAACACAAGTGCGAAAAGTGGTTTTTCAACACTAACACAAGTGCGAAAAGTGGTTTTTCAACACTATCACAGGTGCAAAAAGTGTTTTTTCCACACTAATACAAGTGCAAAAGTGGTTTCCTGCACCAACACAAGTGCGAAAAGTGGTTTTTCAACACTAACACAAGTGCGAAAAGTGGTTTTTCAACACTAACACAAGTGCGAAAAGGGGTTTTTCAACACTAACACAAGTGCGAAAAGTGGTTTTTCCACACTAATACAAGTGCAAAAGTGGTTTTCTGCACCAACACAAGTGCGAAAGGTGGTTTTTCAACACTAACACAAGTGCGAAAAGTGGTTTTTCAACACTATCAAAAGTGCAAAAAGTGTTTTTTCCACACTAATACAAGTGCAAAAGTGGTTTCCTGCACCAACACAAGTGCGAAAAGTGGTTTTTCAACACTAACACAAGTGCGAAAAGTGGTTTTTCAACACTAACACAAGTGCAAAAAGTGTTTTTTCCACACTAATACAAGTGCAAAAGTGGTTTCCTGCACCAACACAAGTGCGAAAAGTGGTTTTTCAACACTAACACAAGGTCGAAAAGTGGTTTTTCAACACTAACACAAGTGCGAAAGGTGGTTTTTCCACACTATCACAAGTGCATAAAGTGTTTTTCCACACTAATACAAGTGCAAAAGTGGTTTCCTGCACCAACACAAGTGCGAAAAGTGGTTTTTCAACACTAACACAAGTGCGAAAAGTCGTTTTTCAACACGAACACAAGTGCGAAAAGTGTTTTTTCAACACTAACACAAGTGCGAAAAGTGGTTTTTCTACATTAATACAAGTGCAAAAGTGGTTTCCAGCACCAACACAAGTGCGAAAAGTGGTTTTTCAACACTAACACAAGTGCGAAATGTGGTTTTTCAACACTATCACAAGTGCAAAAAGTGTTTTTTCCACACTAATACAAATGCAAAAGTGGTTTCCTGCACCAACACAAGTGCGAAAAGTGGTTTTTCAACATTAACTCAAGTGCGAAAAGTGGTTTTTCAACACTAACACAAGTGCGAAAAGTGTTTTTTCCACACTAATACAAGTGCAAAAGTGGTTTCCTGCACCAACACAAGTGCAAAAAGTGGTTTTTCAACACTAACACAAGTGCGAAAAGTGGTTTTTCAACACTAACACAAGTGCGAAAAGTGGTTTTTCAACACTAACACAAGTGCGAAAAGTGTTTTTTCCACACTAATACAAGTGCAAAAGTGGTTTCCTGCACCAACACAAGTGCGAAAAGTGGTTTTTCAACACTAACACAAGTGCGAAAAGTGGTTTTTCAACACTAACACAAGTGCGAAAAGTGTTTTTTCCACACTAATACAAGTGCAAAAGTGGTTTTTCAACACTACCACAAGTGTGAAAAGTGGTTTTTCAACACTAACACAAGTGCGAAAAGTGGTTTTTCAACACTAACACAAGTGCGAAAAGTGGTTTTTCCACACTAATACAAGTGCAAAAGTGGTTTCCTGCACCAACACAAGTGTGAAAAGTGGTTTTTCAACACTAACACAAGTGTGAAAAGTGGTTTTTCCACACTAATACAAGTGCAAAAGTGGTTTCCTGCACCAACACAAGTGCGAAAAGTGGTTTTTCAACACTAACACAAGTGCGAAAAGTGGTTTTTCAACACTAACACAAGTGCGAAAAGTGTTTTTTCCACACTAATACAAGTGCAAAAGTGGTTTCCTGCACCAACACAAGTGCGAAAAGTGTTTTTTCAACACTAACACAAGTGGGAAAAGTGGTTTTTCAACAATATCACAAGTGCAAAAAGTGTTTTTCCCACACTAATACAAGTGCAAAAGTGGTTTCCTGCACCAACACAAGTGCGAAAAGTGGTTTTTCAACACTAACACAAGTGCGAAAAGTGGTTTTTCCACACTATCACAAGTGCAAAAAGTGATTTTTCCACACTAATACAAGCGCAAAAGTGGTTTCCTGCTCCAACACAAGTGCGAAAAGTGGTTTTTCAACACTAACACAAATGCGAAAAGTGGTTTTTCAACACTAACACAAGTGCGAAAAGTGGTTTTCCCACACTAATACAAGGGCAAAAGTGGTTTCCTGCACCAACACAAGTGCGAAAAGTGTTTTTTCAACACTAACACAAGTGCGAAAAGTGGTTTTTCAACAATATCACAAGTGCAAAAAGTGTTTTTTCCACACTAATACAAGTGCAAAAGTGGTTTCCTGCACCAACACAAGTGCGAAAAGTGGTTTTTCAACACTAACACAAGTGCGAAAAGTGGTTTTTCAACACGAGCACAAGTGCGAAAAGTGTTTTTTCCACACTAATACAAGTGCAAAAGTGGTTTCCTGCACCAACACAAGTGCGAAAAGTGGTTTTTCAACACTAACACAAGTGCGAAAAGTGGTTTTTCAACACTATCACAAGTGCAAAAAGTGTTTTTTCCACACTAATACAAGTGCAAAAGTGGTTTCCTGCACCAACACAAGTGCGAAAAGTGGTTTTTCAACACTAACACAAGTGCGAAAAGTGGTTTTTCAACACTATCACAAGTGCAAAAAGTGTTTTTTCCACACTAATACAAGTGCAAAAGTGGTTTCCTGCACCAACACAAGTGCGAAAAGTGGTTTTTCAACACTAACACAAGTGCGAAAAGTGGTTTTTCAGCACTATCACAAGTGCAAAAAGTGTTTTTTCCACACTAATACAAGTGCAAAAGTGGTTTCCTGCACCAACACAACTGCGAAAAGTTGTTTTTCAACACTAACACAAGTGCGAAAAGTGGTTTTTCAACACTAACACAAGAGCGAAAAGTGGTTTTTCAACACTATCACAAGTGCAAAAAGTGTTTTTTCCACACTAATACAAGTGCAAAAGTGGTTTCCTGCACCAACACAAGTGCGAAAAGTGGTTTTTCAACACTACCACAAGTGCGAAAAGTGGTTTTTCAACACTAACACAAGTGCGAAAAGTGGTTTTTCAACACTAACACAAGTGCGAAAAGTGGTTTTTCCACACTAATACAAGTGCAAAAGTGGTTTCCTGCACCAACACAAGTGCAAAAAGTGGTTTTTCAACACTAACACAAGTGCAAAAAGTGGTGTTTCAACACTATCACAAGTGCAAAAAGTGTTTCTTCCACACTAATACAAGTGCAAAATTGTTTTCCTGCTCCAACACAAGTGCGAAAAGTGGTTTTTCAACACTAACACAAGTGCGAAAAGTGGTTTTTCAACACTAACACAAGTGCGAAAAGTGGTTTTTCCACACTAATACAAGTGCAAAAGTGGTTTCCTGCACCAACACAAGTGCGAAAAGTGTTTTTTCAACACTAACACAAGTGCGAAAAGTGGTTTTTCAACAATATCACAAGTGCAAAAAGTGTTTTTTGCACACTAATACAAGTACAAAAGTGTTTTCCTGCACCAACACAAGTGCGAAAAGTGGTTTTTCAACACTAACACAAGTGCAAAAAGTGGTTTTTCAACACTAGCACAAGTGCGAAAAGTGCTTTTTCCACACTAATACAAGTGCAAAAGTGGTTTCCTGCACCAACACAAGTGCGAAAAGTGGTTTTTCAACACTAACACAAGTGCGAAAAGTGGTTTTTCAACACTATCACAGGTGCAAAAAGTGTTTTTTCCACACTAATACAAGTGCAAAAGTGGTTTCCTGCACCAACACAAGTGCGAAAAGTGGTTTTTCAACACTAACACAAGTGCGAAAAGTGGTTTTTCAACACTAACACAAGTGCGAAAAGGGGTTTTTCAACACTAACACAAGTGCGAAAAGTGGTTTTTCCACACTAATACAAGTGCAAAAGTGGTTTTCTGCACCAACACAAGTGCGAAAGGTGGTTTTTCAACACTAACACAAGTGCGAAAAGTGGTTTTTCAACACTATCAAAAGTGCAAAAAGTGTTTTTTCCACACTAATACAAGTGCAAAAGTGGTTTCCTGCACCAACACAAGTGCGAAAAGTGGTTTTTCAACACTAACACAAGTGCGAAAAGTGGTTTTTCAACACTAACACAAGTGCAAAAAGTGTTTTTTCCACACTAATACAAGTGCAAAAGTGGTTTCCTGCACCAACACAAGTGCGAAAAGTGGTTTTTCAACACTAACACAAGGTCGAAAAGTGGTTTTTCAACACTAACACAAGTGCGAAAGGTGGTTTTTCCACACTATCACAAGTGCATAAAGTGTTTTTCCACACTAATACAAGTGCAAAAGTGGTTTCCTGCACCAACACAAGTGCGAAAAGTGGTTTTTCAACACTAACACAAGTGCGAAAAGTCGTTTTTCAACACGAACACAAGTGCGAAAAGTGTTTTTTCAACACTAACACAAGTGCGAAAAGTGGTTTTTCCACATTAATACAAGTGCAAAAGTGGTTTCCAGCACCAACACAAGTGCGAAAAGTGGTTTTTCAACACTAACACAAGTGCGAAATGTGGTTTTTCAACACTATCACAAGTGCAAAAAGTGTTTTTTCCACACTAATACAAATGCAAAAGTGGTTTCCTGCACCAACACAAGTGCGAAAAGTGGTTTTTCAACATTAACTCAAGTGCGAAAAGTGGTTTTTCAACACTAACACAAGTGCGAAAAGTGTTTTTTCCACACTAATACAAGTGCAAAAGTGGTTTCCTGCACCAACACAAGTGCAAAAAGTGGTTTTTCAACACTAACACAAGTGCGAAAAGTGGTTTTTCAACACTAACACAAGTGCGAAAAGTGGTTTTTCAACACTAACACAAGTGCGAAAAGTGTTTTTTCCACACTAATACAAGTGCAAAAGTGGTTTACTGCACCAACACAAGTGCGAAAAGTGGTTTTTCAACACTAACACAAGTGCGAAAAGTGGTTTTTCAACACTAACACAAGTGCGAAAAGTGTTTTTTCCACACTAATACAAGTGCAAAAGTGGTTTTTCAACACTACCACAAGTGTGAAAAGTGGTTTTTCAACACTAACACAAGTGCGAAAAGTGGTTTTTCAACACTAACACAAGTGCGAAAAGTGGTTTTTCCACACTAATACAAGTGCAAAAGTGGTTTCCTGCACCAACACAAGTGCGAAAAGTGGTTTTTCAACACTAACACAAGTGCAAAAAGTGGTGTTTCAACACTATCACAAGTGCAAAAAGTGTTTCTTCCACACTAATACAAGTGCAAAAGTGGTTTCCTGCTCCAACACAAGTGCAAAAAGTGGTTTTTCAACACTAACACAAGTGCGAAAAGTGGTTTTTCAACACTAACACAAGTGCGAAAAGTGGTTTTTCCACACTAATACAAGTGCAAAAGTGGTTTCCTGCACCAACACAAGTGCGAAAAGTGTTTTTTCAACACTAACACAAGTGCGAAAAGTGGTTTTTCAACAATATCACAAGTGCAAAAAGTGTTTTTTCCACACTAATACAAGTACAAAAGTGTTTTCCTGCACCAACACAAGTGCGAAAAGTGGTTTTTCAACACTAACACAAGTGCAAAAAGTGGTTTTTCAACACTAGCACAAGTGCGAAAAGTGGTTTTTCCACACTAATACAAGTGCAAAAGTGGTTTCCTGCACCAACACAAGTGCGAAAAGTGGTTTTTCAACACTAACACAAGTGCGAAAAGTGGTTTTTCAACACTATCACAGGTGCAAAAAGTGTTTTTTCCACACTAATACAAGTGCAAAAGTGGTTTCCTGCACCAACACAAGTGCGAAAAGTGGTTTTTCAACACTAACACAAGTGCGAAAAGTGGTTTTTCAACACTAACACAAGTGCAAAAAGGGGTTTTTCAACACTAACACAAGTGCGAAAAGTGGTTTTTCCACACTAATACAAGTGCAAAAGTGGTTTTCTGCACCAACACAAGTGCGAAAGGTGGTTTTTCAACACTAACACAAGTGCGAAAAGTGGTTTTTCAACACTATCAAAACTGCAAAAATTGTTTTTTCCACACTAATACAAGTGCAAAAGTGGTTTCCTGCACCAACACAAGTGCGAAAAGTGGTTTTTCAACACTAACACAAGTGCGAAAAGTGGTTTTTCAACACTAACACAAGTGCAAAAAGTGTTTTTTCCACACTAATACAAGTGCAAAAGTGGTTTCCTGCACCAACACAAGTGCGAAAAGTGGTTTTTCAACACTAACACAAGGTCGAAAAGTGGTTTTTCAACACTAACACAAGTGCGAAAAGTGGTTTTTCCACACTATCACAAGTGCAAAAAGTGTTTTTCCACACTAATACAAGTGCAAAAGTGGTTTCCTGCACCAACACAAGTGCGAAAAGTGGATTTTCAACACTAACACAAGTGCGAAAAGTCGTTTTTCAACACGAACACAAGTGCGAAAAGTGTTTTTTCAACACTAACACAAGTGCGAAAAGTGGTTTTTCCACATTAATACAAGTGCAAAAGTGGTTTCCAGCACCAACACAAGTGCGAAAAGTGGTTTTTCAACACTAACACAAGTGCGAAATGTGGTTTTTCAACACTATCACAAGTGCAAAAAGTGTTTTTTCCACACTAATACAAATGCAAAAGTGGTTTCCTGCACCAACACAAGTGCGAAAAGTGGTTTTTCAACATTAACTCAAGTGCGAAAAGTGGTTTTTCAACACTAACACAAGTGCGAAAAGTGTTTTTTCCACACTATTACAAGTGCAAAAGTGGTTTCCTGCACCAACACAAGTGCAAAAAGTGGTTTTTCAACACTAACACAAGTGCGAAAAGTGGTTTTTCAACACTAACACAAGTGCGAAAAGTGGTTTTTCAACACTAACACAAGTGCGAAAAGTGTTTTTTCCACACTAATACAAGTGCAAAAGTGGTTTCCTGCACCAACACAAGTGCGAAAAGTGGTTTTTCAACACTAACACAAGTGCGAAAAGTGGTTTTTCAACACTAACACAAGTGCGAAAAGTGTTTTTCCCACACTAATACAAGTGCAAAAGTGGTTTCCTGCACCAACACAGGTGCGAAAAGTGTTTTTTCAACACTAACACAAGTGGGAAAAGTGGTTTTTCAACACTATCAAAAGTGCAAAAAGTGTTTTTTCCACACTAATACAAGTGCAAAAGTGGTTTCCTGCACCAACACAAGTGCGAAAAGTGGTTTTTCAACACTAACACAAGTGCGAAAAGTGGTTTTTCAACACTAACACAAGTGCGAAAAGGGGTTTTTCAACACTAACACAAGTGCGAAAAGTGGTTTTTCCACACTAATACAAGTGCAAAAGTGGTTTTCTGCACCAACACAAGTGCGAAAGGTGGTTTTTCAACACTAACACAAGTGCGAAAAGTGGTTTTTCAACACTATCAAAAGTGCAAAAAGTGTTTTTTCCACACTAATACAAGTGCAAAAGTGGTTTCCTGCACCAACACAAGTGCGAAAAGTGGTTTTTCAACACTAGCACAAGTGCGAAAAGTGGTTTTTCAACACTAACACAGGTGCAAAAAGTGTTTTTGCCACACTAATACAAGTGCAAAAGTGGTTTCCTGCACCAACACAAGTGCGAAAAGTGGTTTTTCAACACTAACACAAGGTCGAAAAGTGGTTTTTCAACACTAACACAAGTGCGAAAAGTGGTTTTTCCACACTATCACAAGTGCAAAAAGTGTTTTTCCACACTAATACAAGTGCAAATGTGGTTTCCTGCACCAACACAAGTGCGAAAAGTGGTTTTTCAACACTAACACAAGTGCGAAAAGTCGTTTTTCAACACGAACACAAGTGCGAAAAGTGGTTTTTCAACACTAACACAAGTGCGAAAAGTGGTTTTTCCACATTAATACAAGTGCAAAAGTGGTTTCCAGCACCAACACAAGTGCGAAAAGTGGTTTTTCAACACTAACACAAGTGCGAAATGTGGTTTTTCAACACTATCACAAGTGCAAAAAGTGTTTTTTCCACACTAATACAAATGCAAAAGTGGTTTCCTGCACCAACACAAGTGCGAAAAGTGGTTTTTCAACATTAACTCAAGTGCGAAAAGTGGTTTTTCAACACTAACACAAGTGCGAAAAGTGTTTTTTCCACACTAATACAAGTGCAAAAGTGGTTTCCTGCACCAACACAAGTGCAAAAAGTGGTTTTTCAACACTAACACAAGTGCGAAAAGTGGTTTTTCAACACTAACACAAGTGCGAAAAGTGGTTTTTCAACACTAACACAAGTGCGAAAAGTGTTTTTTCAACACTAATACAAGTGCAAAAGTGGTTTCCAGCACCAACACAAGTGCGAAAAGTGGTTTTTCAACACTAACACAAGTGCGAAATGTGGTTTTTCAACACTATCACAAGTGCAAAAAGTGTTTTTTCCACACTAATACAAATGCAAAAGTGGTTTCCTGCACCAACACAAGTGCAAAAAGTGGTTTTTCAACACTAATACAAGTGCAAAAGTGGTTTCCTGCACCAACACAAGTGCGAAAAGTGGTTTTTCAACACTAACACAAGTGCAAAAAGTGGTGTTTCAACACTATCACAAGTGCAAAAAGTGTTTCTTCCACACTAATACAAGTGCAAAAGTGGTTTCCTGCTCCAACACAAGTGCGAAAAGTGGTTTTTCAACACTAACACAAGTGCGAAAAGTGGTTTTTCAACACTAACACAAGTGCGAAAAGTGGTTTTTCCACACTAATACAAGTGCAAAAGTGGTTTCCTGCACCAACACAAGTGGAAAAGTGTTTTTTCAACACTAACACAAGTGCGAAAAGTGGTTTTTCAACAATATCACAAGTGCAAAAAGTGTTTTTTCCACACTAATACAAGTACAAAAGTGTTTTCCTGCACCAACACAAGTGCGAAAAGTGGTTTTTCAACACTAACACAAGTGCAAAAAGTGGTTTTTCAACACTAGCACAAGTGCGAAAAGTGGTTTTTCCACACTAATACAAGTGCAAAAGTGGTTTCCTGCACCAACACAAGTGCGAAAAGTGGTTTTTCAACACTAACACAAGTGCGAAAAGTGGTTTTTCAACACTATCACAGGTGCAAAAAGTGTTTTTTCCACACTAATACAAGTGCAAAAGTGGTTTCCTGCACCAACACAAGTGCGAAAAGTGGTTTTTCAACACTAACACAAGTGCGAAAAGTGGTTTTTCAACACTAACACAAGTGCGAAAAGGGGTTTTTCAACACTAACACAAGTGCGAAAAGTGGTTTTTCCACACTAATACAAGTGCAAAAGTGGTTTTCTGCACCAACACAAGTGCGAAAGGTGGTTTTTCAACACTAACACAAGTGCGAAAAGTGGTTTTTCAACACTATCAAAAGTGCAAAAATTGTTTTTTCCACACTAATACAAGTGCAAAAGTGGTTTCCTGCACCAACACAAGTGCGAAAAGTGGTTTTTCAACACTAACACAAGTGCGAAAAGTGGTTTTTCAACACTAACACAAGTGCAAAAAGTGTTTTTTCCACACTAATACAAGTGCAAAAGTGGTTTCCTGCACCAACACAAGTGCGAAAAGTGGTTTTTCAACACTAACACAAGGTCGAAAAGTGGTTTTTCAACACTAACACAAGTGCGAAAAGTGGTTTTTCCACACTATCACAAGTGCAAAAAGTGTTTTTCCACACTAATACAAGTGCAAAAGTGGTTTCCTGCACAAACACAAGTGCGAAAAGTGGATTTTCAACACTAACACAAGTGCGAAAAGTCGTTTTTCAACACGAACACAAGTGCGAAAAGTGTTTTTTCAACACTAACACAAGTGCGAAAAGTGGTTTTTCCACATTAATACAAGTGCAAAAGTGGTTTCCAGCACCAACACAAGTGCGAAAAGTGGTTTTTCAACACTAACACAAGTGCGAAATGTGGTTTTTCAACACTATCACAAGTGCAAAAAGTGTTTTTTCCACACTAATACAAATGCAAAAGTGGTTTCCTGCACCAACACAAGTGCGAAAAGTGGTTTTTCAACATTAACTCAAGTGCGAAAAGTGGTTTTTCAACACTAACACAAGTGCGAAAAGTGTTTTTTCCACACTAATACAAGTGCAAAAGTGGTTTCCTGCACCAACACAAGTGCAAAAAGTGGTTTTTCAACACTAACACAAGTGCGAAAAGTGGTTTTTCAACACTAACACAAGTGCGAAAAGTGGTTTTTCAACACTAACACAAGTGCGAAAAGTGTTTTTTCCACACTAATACAAGTGCAAAAGTGGTTTCCTGCACCAACACAAGTGCGAAAAGTGGTTTTTCAACACTAACACAAGTGCGAAAAGTGGTTTTTCAACACTAACACAAGTGCGAAAAGTGTTTTTCCCACACTAATACAAGTGCAAAAGTGGTTTCCTGCACCAACACAAGTGCGAAAAGTGTTTTTTCAACACTAACACAAGTGGGAAAAGTGGTTTTACAACACTATCAAAAGTGCAAAAAGTGTTTTTTCCACACTAATACAAGTGCAAAAGTGGTTTCCTGCACCAACACAAGTGCGAAAAGTGGTTTTTCAACACTAACACAAGTGCGAAAAGTGGTTTTTCAACACTAACACAAGTGCGAAAAGGGGTTTTTCAACACTAACACAAGTGCGAAAAGTGGTTTTTCCACACTAATACAAGTGCAAAAGTGGTTTTCTGCACCAACACAAGTGCGAAAGGTGGTTTTTCAACACTAACACAAGTGCGAAAAGTGGTTTTTCAACACTATCAAAAGTGCAAAAAGTGTTTTTTCCACACTAATACAAGTGCAAAAGTGGTTTCCTGCACCAACACAAGTGCGAAAAGTGGTTTTTCAACACTAACACAAGTGCGAAAAGTGGTTTTTCAACACTAACACAGGTGCAAAAAGTGTTTTTTCCACACTAATACAAGTGCAAAAGTGGTTTCCTGCACCAACACAAGTGCGAAAAGTGGTTTTTCAACACTAACACAAGGTCGAAAAGTGGTTTTTCAACACTAACACAAGTGCGAAAAGTGGTTTTTCCACACTATCACAAGTGCAAAAAGTGTTTTTCCACACTAATACAAGTGCAAATGTGGTTTCCTGCACCAACACAAGTGCGAAAAGTGGTTTTTCAACACTAACACAAGTGCGAAAAGTGGTTTTTCAACACGAACACAAGTGCGAAAAGTGGTTTTTCAACACTAACACAAGTGCGAAAAGTGGTTTTTCCACATTAATACAAGTGCAAAAGTGGTTTCCAGCACCAACACAAGTGCGAAAAGTGGTTTTTCAACACTAACACAAGTGCGAAATGTGGTTTTTCAACACTATCACAAGTGCAAAAAGTGTTTTTTCCACACTAATACAAATGCAAAAGTGGTTTCCTGCACCAACACAAGTGCGAAAAGTGGTTTTTCAACATTAACTCAAGTGCGAAAAGTGGTTTTTCAACACTAACACAAGTGCGAAAAGTGTTTTTTCCACACTAATACAAGTGCAAAAGTGGTTTCCTGCACCAACACAAGTGCAAAAAGTGGTTTTTCAACACTAACACAAGTGCGAAAAGTGGTTTTTCAACACTAACACAAGTGCGAAAAGTGGTTTTTCAACACTAACACAAGTGCGAAAAGTGTTTTTTCAACACTAATACAAGTGCAAAAGTGGTTTCCAGCACCAACACAAGTGCGAAAAGTGGTTTTTCAACACTAACACAAGTGCGAAATGTGGTTTTTCAACACTATCACAAGTGCAAAAAGTGTTTTTTCCACACTAATACAAATGCAAAAGTGGTTTCCTGCACCAACACAAGTGCAAAAAGTGGTTTTTCAACACTAACACAAGTGCGAAAAGTGGTTTTTCAACACTAACACAAGTGGGAAAAGTGGTTTTTCAACACTAACACAAGTGCAAAAAGTGGTTTTTCAACACTATCACAAGTGCAAAAAGTGTTTTTTCCACACTAATACAAGTGCAAAAGTGGTTTCCTGCACCAACACAAGTGCAAAAAGTGGTTTTTCAACACTAACACAAGTGCGAAAAGTGGTTTTTCAACACTATCACAAGTGCAAAAAGTGTTTTTTCCACACTAATACAAGTGCAAAAGTGGTTTCCTGCACCAACACAAGTGCAAAAAGTGGTTTTTCAACACTAACACAAGTGCGAAAAGTGGTTTTTCAACACTATCACAAGTGCAAAAAGTGTTTTTTCCACACTAATACAAGTGCAAAAGTGGTTTCCTGCACCAACACATGTGCGAAAAGTGGTTTTTCAACACTAACACAAGTGCGAAATGTGGTTTTTCAACACTATCACAAGTGCAAAAAGTGTTTTTTCCACACTAATACAAATGCAAAAGTGGTTTCCTGCACCAACACAAGTGCAAAAAGTGGTTTTTCAACATTAACTCAAGTGCGAAAAGTGGTTTTTCAACACTAACACAAGTGCGAAAAGTGTTTTTTCCACACTAATACAAGTGCAAAAGTGGTTTCCTGCACCAACACAAGTGCAAAAAGTGGTTTTTCAACACTAACACAAGTGCGAAAAGTGGTTTTTCAACACTAACACAAGTGCGAAAAGTGGTTTTTCAACACTAACACAAGTGCGAAAAGTGTTTTTTCCACACTAATACAAGTGCAAAAGTGGTTTCCTGCACCAACACAAGTGCGAAAAGTGGTTTTTCAACACTAACACAAGTGCGAAAAGTGGTTTTTCAACACTAACACAAGTGCGAAAAGTGTTTTTTTCCACACTAATACAAGTGCAAAAGTGGTTTTTCAACACTACCACAAGTGTGAAAAGTGGTTTTTCAACACTAACACAAGTGCGAAAAGTGGTTTTTCAACACTAACACAAGTGCGAAAAGTGGTTTTTCCACACTAATACAAGTGCAAAAGTGGTTTCCTGCACCAACACAAGTGCGAAAAGTGGTTTTTCAACACTAACACAAGTGCAAAAAGTGGTGTTTCAACACTATCACAAGTGCAAAAAGTGTTTCTTCCACACTAATACAAGTGCAAAAGTGGTTTCCTGCACCAACACAAGTGCGAAAAGTGTTTTTTCAACACTAACACAAGTGCGAAAAGTGGTTTTCAACAATATCACAAGTGCAAAAAGTGTTTTTTCCACACTAATACAAGTACAAAAGTGTTTTCCTGCACCAACACAAGTGCGAAAAGTGGTTTTTTCAACACTAACACAAGTGCAAAAAGTGGTTTTTCAACACTAGCACAAGTGCGAAAAGTGGTTTTTCCACACTAATACAAGTGCAAAAGTGGTTTCCTGCACCAACACAAGTGCGAAAAGTGGTTTTTCAACACTAACACAAGTGCGAAAAGTGGTTTTTCAACACTATCACAGGTGCAAAAAGTGTTTTTTCCACACTAATACAAGTGCAAAAGTGGTTTCCTGCACCAACACAAGTGCGAAAAGTGGTTTTTCAACACTAACACAAGTGCGAAAAGTGGTTTTTCAACACTAACACAAGTGCGAAAAGGGGTTTTTCAACACTAACACAAGTGCGAAAAGTGGTTTTTCCACACTAATACAAGTGCAAAAGTGGTTTCTGCACCAACACAAGTGCGAAAGGTGGTTTTTCAACACTAACACAAGTGCGAAAAGTGGTTTTTCAACACTATCAAAAGTGCAAAAATTGTTTTTTCCACACTAATACAAGTGCAAAAGTGGTTTCCTGCACCAACACAAGTGCGAAAAGTGGTTTTTCAACACTAACACAAGTGCGAAAAGTGGTTTTTCAACACTAACACAAGTGCAAAAAGTGTTTTTTCCACACTAATACAAGTGCAAAAGTGGTTTCCTGCACCAACACAAGTGCGAAAAGTGGTTTTTTCAACACTAACACAAGGTCGAAAAGTGGTTTTTCAACACTAACACAAGTGCGAAAAGTGGTTTTTCCACACTATCACAAGTGCAAAAAGTGTTTTTCCACACTAATACAAGTGCAAAAGTGGTTTCCTGCACAAACACAAGTGCGAAAAGTGGATTTTCAACACTAACACAAGTGCGAAAAGTCGTTTTTCAACACGAACACAAGTGCGAAAAGTGTTTTTTCAACACTAACACAAGTGCGAAAAAGTGGTTTTTCCACATTAATACAAGTGCAAAAGTGGTTTCCAGCACCAACACAAGTGCGAAAAGTGGTTTTTCAACACTAACACAAGTGCGAAATGTGGTTTTTCAACACTATCACAAGTGCAAAAAGTGTTTTTTCCACACTAATACAAATGCAAAAGTGGTTTCCTGCACCAACACAAGTGCGAAAAGTGGTTTTTCAACATTAACTCAAGTGCGAAAAGTGGTTTTTCAACACTAACACAAGTGCGAAAAGTGTTTTTTCCACACTAATACAAGTGCAAAAGTGGTTTCCTGCACCAACACAAGTGCAAAAAGTGGTTTTTCAACACTAACACAAGTGCGAAAAGTGGTTTTTCAACACTAACACAAGTGCGAAAAGTGGTTTTTCAACACTAACACAAGTGCGAAAAGTGTTTTTTTCCACACTAATACAAGTGCAAAAGTGGTTTCCTGCACCAACACAAGTGCGAAAAGTGGTTTTTCAACACACTAACACACAAGTGCGAAAAGTGGTTTTTCAACACTAACACAAGTGCGAAAAGTGTTTTTCCCACACTAATACAAGTGCAAAAGTGGTTTCCTGCACCAACACAAGTGCGAAAAGTGTTTTTTCAACACTAACACAAGTGGGAAAAGTGGTTTTTCAACACTATCAAAAGTGCAAAAAGTGTTTTTTCCACACTAATACAAGTGCAAAAGTGGTTTCCTGCACCACACAAGTGCGAAAAGTGGTTTTTCAACACTAACACAAGTGCGAAAAGTGGTTTTTCAACACTAACACAAGTGCGAAAAGGGGTTTTTCAACACTAACACAAGTGCGAAAAGTGGTTTTTCCACACCTAATACAAGTGCAAAAGTGGTTTTCTGCACCAACACAAGTGCGAAAGGTGGTTTTTCAACACTAACACAAGTGCGAAAAGTGGTTTTTCAACACTATCAAAAGTGCAAAAAGTGTTTTTTCCACACTAATACAAGTGCAAAAGTGGTTTCCTGCACCAACACAAGTGCGAAAAGTGGTTTTTCAACACTAACACAAGTGCGAAAAGTGGTTTTTCAACACTAACACAGGTGCAAAAAAGTGTTTTTTCCACACTAATACAAGTGCAAAAGTGGTTTCCTGCACCAACACAAGTGCGAAAAGTGGTTTTTCAACACTAACACAAGTCGAAAGTGGTTTTTCAACACTAACACAAGTGCGAAAAGTGGTTTTTCCACACTATCACAAGTGCAAAAAGTGTTTTTCCCACACTAATACAAGTGCAAATGTGGTTTCCTGCACCAACACAAGTGCGAAAAGTGGTTTTTCAACACTAACACAAGTGCGAAAAGTCGTTTTTCAACACGAACACAAGTGCGAAAAGTGTTTTTCAACACTAACACAAGTGCGAAAGTGGTTTTTCCACATTAATACAAGTGCAAAAGTGGTTTCCAGCACCAACACAAGTGCGAAAAGTGTTTTTCAACACTAACACAAGTGCGAAATGTGGTTTTTCAACACTATCACAAGTGCAAAAAGTGTTTTTTCCACACTAATACAAATGCAAAAGTGTTTCCTGCACCAACACAAGTGCGAAAAGTGGTTTTTCAACATTAACTCAAGTGCGAAAAAGTGGTTTTTCAACACTAACACAAGTGCGAAAGTGTTTTTTCCACACTAATACAAGTGCAAAAGTGGTTTCCTGCACCAACACAAGTGCAAAAAGTGGTTTTTCAACACTAACACAAGTGCGAAAAGTGGTTTTTCAACACTAACACAAGTGCGAAAAGTGGTTTTCAACACTAACACAAGTGCGAAAAGTGTTTTTTCAACACTAATACAAGTGCAAAAGTGGTTTCCAGCACCAACACAAGTGCGAAAAGTGGTTTTTCAACACTAACACAAGTGCGAAATGTGGTTTTTCAACACTATCACAAGTGCAAAAAGTGTTTTTTCACACTAATACAAATGCAAAAGTGGTTTCCTGCACCAACACAAGTGCAAAAAGTGGTTTTTCAACACTAACACAAGTGCGAAAAGTGGTTTTTCAACACTAACACAAGTGGGAAAAGTGGTTTTTCAACACTAACACAAGTGCAAAAAGTGGTTTTTCAACACTATCACAAGTGCAAAAAGTGTTTTTTCCACACTAATACAAGTGCAAAAGTGGTTTCCTGCACCAACACAAGTGCAAAAAGTGGTTTTTCAACACTAACACAAGTGCGAAAAGTGGTTTTTCAACACTATCACAAGTGCAAAAAGTGTTTTTTCCACACTAATACAAGTGCAAAGTGGTTTCCTGCACCAACACAAGTGCAAAAAGTGGTTTTCAACACTAACACAAGTGCGAAAAGTGGTTTTTCAACACTATCACAAGTGCAAAAAGTGTTTTTTCCACACTAATACAAGTGCAAAAGTGGTTTCCTGCACCAACACATGTGCGAAAAGTGGTTTTTCAACACTAACACAAGTGCGAAATGTGGTTTTTCAACACTATCACAAGTGCAAAAAGTGTTTTTTTCCACACTAATACAAATGCAAAAGTGGTTTCCTGCACCAACACAAGTGCAAAAAGTGGTTTTTCAACATTAACTCAAGTGCGAAAAGTGGTTTTTCAACACTAACACAAGTGCGAAAAGTGTTTTTTCACACTAATACAAGTGCAAAAGTGGTTTCCTGCACCAACACAAGTGCAAAAAGTGGTTTTTCAACACTAACACAAGTGCGAAAAGTGGTTTTTCAACACTAACACAAGTGCGAAAAGTGGTTTTTCAACACTAACACAAGTGCGAAAAAGTGTTTTTTCCACACTAATACAAGTGCAAAAGTGGTTTCCTGCACCAACACAAGTGCGAAAAGTGGTTTTCAACACTAACACAAGTGCGAAAAGTGGTTTTTCAACACTAACACAAGTGCGAAAAGTGTTTTTTCCACACTAATACAAGTGCAAAAGTGGTTTTTCAACACTACCACAAGTGTGAAAAGTGGTTTTTCAACACTAACACAAGTGCGAAAAGTGGTTTTTCAACACTAACACAAGTGCGAAAAGTGGTTTTTCCACACTAATACAAGTGCAAAAGTGGTTTCCTGCACCAACACAAGTGCGAAAAGTGGTTTTTTCAACACTAACACAAGTGCAAAAAGTGGTGTTTCAACACTATCACAAGTGCAAAAAGTGTTTCTTCCACACTAATACAAGTGCAAAAGTGGTTTCCTGCTCCAACACAAGTGCGAAAAGTGGTTTTTCAACACTAACACAAGTGCGAAAAGTGGTTTTTCAACACTAACACAAGTGCGAAAAGTGGTTTTTCCACACTAATACAAGTGCAAAAGTGGGTTTCCTGCACCAACACAAGTGCGAAAAGTGTTTTTTCAACACTAACACAAGTGCGAAAAGTGGTTTTTCAACACTATCAAAAGTGCAAAAATTGTTTTTTCCACACTAATACAAGTGCAAAAGTGGTTTCCTGCACCAACACAAGTGCGAAAAGTGGTTTTTCAACACTACTACACAGTGCGAAAAGTGGTTTTTCAACACTAACACAAGTGCAAAAAGTGTTTTTTCCACACTAATACAAGTGCAAAAGTGGTTTCCTGCACCAACACAAGTGCGAAAAAGTGGTTTTTCAACACTAACACAAGGTCGAAAAGTGGTTTTTCAACACTAACACAAGTGCGAAAAGTGGTTTTTTCAACACTATCACAAGTGCAAAAGTGTTTTTCCACACTAATACAAGTGCAAAAGTGGTTTCCTGCACCAACACAAGTGCGAAAAGTGGATTTTCAACACCTAACACAAGTGCGAAAAGTCGTTTTTCCACACGAAATACAAGTGCGAAAAGTGTTCCTGCCCACCATTCTATTTCAACACTAACACATGTGCGAAAAGTGGTTTTTCAACACTATCACAAGTGCAAAAAGTGTTTTTTCCACACTAATACAAGTGCAAAAGTGGTTTCCTGCACCAACACAAGTGCAAAAAGTGGTTTTTCAACACTAACACAAGTGCGAAAAGTGGTTTTTCCAACACTATCACAAGTGCAAAAAGTGTTTTTTCCACTAATATAAGTGCAAAAGTGGTTTCCTGCACCAACACAAGTGCGAAAAGTGGTTTTTCAACACTAACACAAGTGCGAAAAGTGGTTTTTCCACACTAATACAAGTGCAAAAGTGGTTTCCTGCACCAACACAAGTGCGAAAAGTGGTTTTTCAACACTACAAGTGCGAAAAGCGGTTTTTCACACTATCACAAGTGCAAAAAGTGTTTTTTCTACACTAATACAAGTGCAAAAGTGGTTTCCTGCATCAACACAAGTGCGAAAAGTGGTTTTTCAACACTAACACAAGTGCAAAAAGTGGTTTTTCAACACTATGACAAGTGCAAAAAAAATTTTTTCCACACAAATACAAATGCAAAAGTGGTTTCCTGCACCAACTAAGTGCGAAAAGTGGTTTTTCAACACTAACACAAGTGCGAAAAGTGGTTTCCGACACCAACACAAGTGCGAAAAGTGGTTTTTCAACACTAACACAAGTGCGAAAAGTGGTTTTTCCACACTAATACAAGTGCAAAAGTGGTTTCCTGCACCAACACAAGTGCGAAAAGTGTTTTTTCAACACTAACACAAGTGTGAAAAGTGGTTTTTCAACACTATCACAAGTGCAAAAAGTGTTTTTTCTACACTAATACAAGTGCAAAAGTGGTTTCCTGCACCAACACAAGTGCGAAAAGTGGTTTTTCAACACTAACACAAGTGTGAAAAGTGGTTTTTCAACACTATCACAAGTGCAAAAAGTGTTTTTTCCACACTAATACAAGTGCAAAAGTGGTTTCCTGCACCAACACAAGTTTGAAAAGTGGTTTTTCAACACTAACACAAGTGCGAAAAGTGGTTTTTCAACACCAACACAAGTGCGAAAAGTGGTTTTTCCACACTAATACAAGTGCAAAAGTGGTTTCCTGCACCAACACAAGTGCGAAAAGTGGTTTTTCAACACCAACACAAGTGCGAAAAGTGGTTTTTCAACACTAACACAAGTGCGAAAAGTGGTTTTTCAACACTATCACAGGTGCAAAAAGTGTTTTTTCCACACTAATACAAGTGCAAAAGTGGTTTCCTGCACCAACACAAGTGTGAAAAGTGGTTTTTCAACACTAACACAAGTGCGAAAAGTGGTTTCCGACACCAACACAAGTGCGAAAAGTGGTTTTTCAACACCAACACAAGTGCGAAAAGTGGTTTTTCAACACTAACACAAGTGCGAAAAGTGGTTTTTCCACACTAATACAAGTGCAAAAAAATTTTTCCACACAAATACAAGTGCAAAAGTGGTTTCCTGCACCAACATAAGTGCGAAAAGTGGTTTTTCAACACTAACACAAGTGCGAAAAGTGGTTTCCGACACCAACACAAGTGCGAAAAGTGGTTTTTCAACACTAACACAAGTGCGAAAAGTGGTTTTTCCACACTAATACAAGTGCAAAAGTGGTTTCCTGCACCAACACAAGTGCGAAAAGTGTTTTTTCAACACTAACACAAGTGCGAAAAGTGGTTTTTCAACACTAACACAAGTGCGAAAAGTGGTTTTTCAACACTAACATAAGTGCGAAAAGTGGTTGTTACACACTAATACAAGTGCAAAAGTGGTTTCCTGCACCAACACAAGTGCGAAAAGTGGTTTTTCAACACCAACACAAGTGCGAAAAGTGGTTTTTCCACACTAATACAAGTGCAAAAGTGGTTTCCTGCACCAACACAAGTGCGAAAAGTGATTTTTCAACACTAACACATGTGCGAAAAGTGGTTTTTCAACACTATCACAAGTGCAAAAAGTGTTTTTTCCACACTAATACAAGTGCAAAAGTGGTTTCCTGCACCAACACAAGTGCGAAAAGTGGTTTTTCAACACTAACACAAGTGCGAAAAGTGTTTTTTCAACACTAACACAAGTGCGAAAAGTGGTTTTTCAACACTATCACAGGTGCAAAAAGTGTTTTTTCCACACTAATACAAGTGCAAAAGTGGTTTCCTGCACCAACACAAGTGTGAAAAGTGGTTTTTCAACACTAACACAAGTGCGAAAAGTGGTTTTTCAACACTAACACAAGTGCGAAAAGTGGTTTTTCAACACTAACACAAGTGCGAAAAGTGGTTTTCCACACTAATACAAGTGCAAAAGTGGTTTCCTGCACCAACACAAGTGTGAAAAGTGGTTTTTCAACACCAACACAAGTGCGAAAAGTGGTTTTTCAACACTAACACAAGTGCGAAAAGTGGTTTTTCCACACTAATACAAGTGCAAACGTGGTTTCCTGCACCAACACAAGTGCGAAAAGTGGTTTTTCAACACTAACACAAGTGCGAAAAGTGGTTTTTCAACACTATCACAAGTGCAAAAAGTGTTTTTTCCACACTAATACAAGTGCAAAAGTGGTTTCCTGCACCAACACAAGTGCGAAAAGTGGTTTTTCAACACTAACACAAGTGCGAAAAGTGGTTTTTCAACACTAACACAAGTGCGAAAAGTGTTTTTTCCACACTAATATAAGTGCAAAAGTGGTTTCCTGGACCAACACAAGTGCGAAAAGTGGTTTTTCAACACTAACACAAGTGCGAAAAGTGGTTTTTCAACACTAACACAAGTGCAAAAAGTGGTTTTTCAACACTAACACAAGTGCGAAAAGTGGTTTTCCACACTAATACAAGTGCAAAAGTGGTTTCCTGCACCAACACAAGTGCGAAAAGTGGTTTTTCAACACTAACAAGTGCGAAAAGTGGTTTTTCAACACTATCACAAGTGCAAAAAGTGTTTTTTCTACACTAATACAAGTGCAAAAGTGGTTTCCTGCACCAACACAAGTGCGAAAAGTGGTTTTTCAACACTAACACAAGTGCGAAAAGTGGTTTTTCAACACTATCACAAGTGCAAAAAGTTTTTTTTCCACACAAATACAAGTGCAAAAGTGGTTTCCTGCACCAACACAAGTGCGAAAAGTGGTTTTTCAACACTAACACAAGTGCGAAAAGTGGTTTTTCAACACTAACACAAGTGCGAAAAGTGGTTTTTCAACACTAACACAAGTGCGAAAAGTGGTTGTTACACACTAATACAAGTGCAAAAGTGGTTTCCTGCACCAACACAAGTGCGAAAAGTGGTTTTTCAACACCAACACAAGTGCGAAAAGTGGTTTTTCCACACTAATACAAGTGCAAAAGTGGTTTCCTGCACCAACACAAGTGCGAAAAGTGGTTTTTCAACACTAACACATGTGCGAAAAGTGGTTTTTCAACACTATCACAAGTGCAAAAAGTGTTTTTTCCACACTAATACAAGTGCAAAAGTGGTTTCCTGCACCAACACAAGTGCAAAAAGTGGTTTTTCAACACTAACACAAGTGCGAAAAGTGGTTTTTCAACACTATCACAAGTGCAAAAAGTGTTTTTTCCACACTAATATAAGTGCAAAAGTGGTTTCCTGCACCAACACAAGTGCGAAAAGTGGTTTTTCAACACTAACACAAGTGCGAAAAGTGGTTTTTCCACACTAATACAAGTGCAAAAGTGGTTTCCTGCACCAACACAAGTGCGAAAAGTGGTTTTTCAACACTAACAAGTGCGAAAAGCGGTTTTTCAACACTATCACAAGTGCAAAAAGTGTTTTTTCTACACTAATACAAGTGCAAAAGTGGTTTCCTGCATCAACACAAGTGCGAAAAGTGGTTTTTCAACACTAACACAAGTGCGAAAAGTGGTTTTTCAACACTATGACAAGTGCAAAAAAATTTTTTTCTACACAAATACAAGTGCAAAAGTGGTTTCCTGCACCAACATAAGTGCGAAAAGTGGTTTTTGCAACACTAACACAAGTGCGAAAAGTGGTTTCCGACACCAACACAAGTGCGAAAAGTGGTTTTTCAACACTAACACAAGTGCGAAAAGTGGTTTTTCCACACTAATACAAGTGCAAAAGTGGTTTCCTGCACCAACACAAGTGCGAAAAGTGTTTTTTCAACACTAACACAAGTGCGAAAAGTGGTTTTTCAACACTATCACAAGTGCAAAAAGTGTTTTTTCTACACTAATACAAGTGCAAAAGTGGTTTCCTGCACCAACACAAGTGCGAAAAGTGGTTTTTCAACACTAACACAAGTGTGAAAAGTGGTTTTTCAACACTATCACAAGTGCAAAAAGTGTTTTTTCCACACTAATACAAGTGCAAAAGTGGTTTCCTGCACCAACACAAGTTTGAAAAGTGGTTTTTCAACACTAACACAAGTGCGAAAAGTGGTTTTTCAACACCAACACAAGTGCGAAAAGTGGTTTTCCACACTTATACAAGTGCAAAAGTGGTTTCCTGCACCAACACAAGTGCGAAAAGTGGTTTTTCAACACCAACACAAGTGCGAAAAGTGGTTTTTCAACACTAACACAAGTGCGAAAAGTGGTTTTTCAACACTATCACAGGTGCAAAAAGTGTTTTTTCCACACTAATACAAGTGCAAAAGTGGTTTCCTGCACCAACACAAGTGTGAAAAGTGGTTTTTCAACACTAACACAAGTGCGAAAAGTGGTTTTTCAACACTAACACAAGTGCGAAAAGTGGTTTTTCAACACTAACACAAGTGCGAAAAGTGGTTTTTCCACACTAATACAAGTGCAAAAGTGGTTTCCTGCACCAACACAAGTGCAAAAGTGGTTTCCTGCATCAACACAAGTGCGAAAAGTGGTTTTTCAACACTAACAAGTGCGAAAAGCGGTTTTTCAACACTATCACAAGTGCAAAAAGTGTTTTTTCTACACTAATACAAGTGCAAAAGTGGTTTCCTGCATCAACACAAGTGCGAAAAGTGGTTTTTCAACACTAACACAAGTGCGAAAAGTGGTTTTTCAACACTATGACAAGTGCAAAAAAATTTTTTTCCACACAAATACAAGTGCAAAAGTGGTTTCCTGCACCAACATAAGTGCGAAAAGTGGTTTTTCAACACTAACACAAGTGCGAAAAGTGGTTTCCGACACCAACACAATTGCGAAAAGTGGTTTTTCAACACTAACACAAGTGCGAAAAGTGGTTTTTCCACACTAATACAAGTGCAAAAGTGGTTTCCTGCACCAACACAAGTGCGAAAAGTGTTTTTTCAACACTAACACAAGTGCGAAAAGTGGTTTTTCAACACTATCACAAGTGCAAAAAGTGTTTTTTCTACACTAATACAAGTGCAAAAGTGGTTTCCTGCACCAACACAAGTGCGAAAAGTGGTTTTTCAACACTAACACAAGTGTGAAAAGTGGTTTTTCAACACTATCACAAGTGCAAAAAGTGTTTTTTCCACACTAATACAAGTGCAAAAGTGGTTTCCTGCACCAACACAAGTTTGAAAAGTGGTTTTTCAACACTAACACAAGTGCGAAAAGTGGTTTTTCAACACCAACACAAGTGCGAAAAGTGGTTTTCCACACTAATACAAGTGCAAAAGTGGTTTCCTGCACCAACACAAGTGCGAAAAGTGGTTTTTCAACACCAACACAAGTGCGAAAAGTGGTTTTTCAACACTAACACAAGTGCGAAAAGTGGTTTTTCAACACTATCACAGGTGCAAAAAGTGTTTTTCCCACACTAATACAAGTGCAAAAGTGGTTTCCTGCACCAACACAAGTGTGAAAAGTGGTTTTTCAACACTAACACAAGTGCGAAAAGTGGTTTTTCAACACTAACACAAGTGCGAAAAGTGGTTTTTCAACACTAACACAAGTGCGAAAAGTGGTTTTCCACACTAATACAAGTGCAAAAGTGGTTTCCTGCACCAACACAAGTGCGAAAAGTGGTTTTTCAACACCAACACAAGTGCGAAAAGTGGTTTTTCAACACTAACACAAGTGCGAAAAGTGGTTTTTCCACACTAATACAAGTGCAAACGTGGTTTCCTGCACCAACACAAGTGCGAAAAGTGGTTTTTCAACACTAACACAAGTGCGAAAAGTGGTTTTTCAACACTATCACAAGTGCAAAAAGTGTTTTTTCCACACTAATACAAGTGCAAAAGTGGTTTCCTGCACCAACACAAGTGCGAAAAGTGGTTTTTCAACACTAACACAAGTGCGAAAAGTGGTTTTTCAACACTAACACAAGTGCAAAAAGTGGTTTTTCAACACTAACACAAGTGCGAAAAGTGGTTTTTCCACACTAATACAAGTGCAAAAGTGGTTTCCTGCACCAACACAAGTGCGAAAAGTGGTTTTTCAACACTAACAAGTGCGAAAAGTGGTTTTTCAACACTATCACAAGTGCAAAAAGTGTTTTTTCTACACTAAGACAAGTGCAAAAGTGGTTTCCTGCACCAACACAAGTGCGAAAAGTGGTTTTTCAACACTAACACAAGTGCGAAAAGTGGTTTTTCAACACTATCACAAGTGCAAAAAGTTTTTTTTCCACACAAATACAAGTGCAAAAGTGGTTTCCTGCACCAACACAAGTGCGAAAAGTGGTTTTTCAACACTAACACAAGTGCGAAAAGTGGTTTTTCAACACTAACACAAGTGCGAAAAGTGGTTTTTCAACACTAACACAAGTGCGAAAAGTGGTTGTTACACACTAATACAAGTGCAAAAGTGGTTTCCTGCACCAACACAAGTGCGAAAAGTGGTTTTTCAACACCAACACAAGTGCGAAAAGTGGTTTTTCCACACTAATACAAGTGCAAAAAATTTTTTCCACACAAATACAAGTGCAAAAGTGGTTTCCTGCACCAACATAAGTGCGAAAAGTGGTTTTTCAACACTAACACAAGTGCGAAAAGTGGTTTCCGACACCAACACAAGTGCGAAAAGTGGTTTTTCAACACTAACACAAGTGCGAAAAGTGGTTTTTCCACACTAATACAAGTGCAAAAGTGGTTTCCTGCACCAACACAAGTGCGAAAAGTGTTTTTTCAACACTAACACAAGTGCGAAAAGTGGTTTTTCAACACTATCACAAGTGCAAAAAGTGTTTTTTCTACACTAATACAAGTGCAAAAGTGGTTTCCTGCACCAACACAAGTGCGAAAAGTGGTTTTTCAACACTAACACAAGTTTGAAAAGTGGTTTTTCAACACTATCACAAGTGCAAAAAGTGTTTTTTCCACACTAATACAAGTGCAAAAGTGATTTCCTGCACCAACACAAGTTTGAAAAGTGGTTTTTCAACACCAACACAAGTGCGAAAAGTGGTTTTTCAACACCAACACAAGTGCGAAAAGTGGTTTTTCCACACTAATACAAGTGCAAAAGTGGTTTCCTGCACCAACACAAGTGCGAAAAGTGGTTTTTCAACACCAACACAAGTGCGAAAAGTGGTTTTTCAACACTAACACAAGTGCGAAAAGTGGTTTTTCAACACTATCACAGGTGCAAAAAGTGTTTTTTCCACACTAATACAAGTGCAAAAGTGGTTTCCTGCACCAACACAAGTGTGAAAAGTGGTTTTTCAACACTAACACAAGTGCGAAAAGTGGTTTTTCAACACTAACACAAGTGCGAAAAGTGGTTTTTCAACACTAACACAAGTGCGAAAAGTGGTTTTCCACACTAATACAAGTGCAAAAGTGGTTTCCTGCACCAACACAAGTGCGAAAAGTGGTTTTTCAACACCAACACAAGTGCGAAAAGTGGTTTTTCAACACTAACACAAGTGCGAAAAGTGGTTTTTCCACACTAATACAAGTGCAAACGTGGTTTCCTGCACCAACACAAGTGCGAAAAGTGGTTTTTCAACACTAACACAAGTGCGAAAAGTGGTTTTTCAACACTATCACAAGTGGAAAAAGTGTTTTTTCCACACTAATACAAGTGCAAAAGTGGTTTCCTGCACCAACACAAGTGCGAAAAGTGGTTTTTCAACACTAACACAAGTGCGAAAAGTGGTTTTTCAACACTAACACAAGTGCGAAAAGTGTTTTTTCCACACTAATATAAGTGCAAAAGTGGTTTCCTGGACCAACAAAAGTGCGAAAAGTGGTTTTTCAACACTAACACAAGTGCGAAAAGTGGTTTTTCAACACTAACACAAGTGCAAAAAGTGGTTTTTCAACACTAACACAAGTGCGAAAAGTGGTTTTCCACACTAATACAAGTGCAAAAGTGGTTTCCTGCACCAACACAAGTGCGAAAAGTGGTTTTTCAACACTAACAAGTGCGAAAAGTGGTTTTTCAACACTATCACAAGTGCAAAAAGTGTTTTTTCTACACTAATACAAGTGCAAAAGTGGTTTCCTGCACCAACACAAGTGCGAAAAGTGGTTTTTCAACACTAACACAAGTGCGAAAAGTGGATTTTCAACACTATCACAAGTGCAAAAAGTTTTTTTTCCACACAAATACAAGTGCAAAAGTGGTTTCCTGCACCAACACAAGTGCGAAAAGTGGTTTTTCAACACTAACACAAGTGCGAAAAGTGGTTTTTCAACACTAACACAAGTGCGAAAAGTGGTTTTTCAACACTAACATAAGTGCGAAAAGTGGTTGTTACACACTAATACAAGTGCAAAAGTGGTTTCCTGCACCAACACAAGTGCGAAAAGTGGTTTTTCAACACCAACACAAGTGCGAAAAGTGGTTTTTCCACACTAATACAAGTGCAAAAGTGGTTTCCTGCACCAACACAAGTGCGAAAAGTGATTTTTCAACACTAACACATGTGCGAAAAGTGGTTTTTCAACACTATCACAAGTGCAAAAAGTGTTTTTTCCACACTAATACAAGTGCAAAAGTGGTTTCCTGCACCAACACAAGTGCGAAAAGTGGTTTTTCAACACTAACACAAGTGCGAAAAGTGTTTTTTCAACACTAACACAAGTGCGAAAAGTGGTTTTTCAACACTATCACAGGTGCAAAAAGTGTTTTTTCCACACTAATACAAGTGCAAAAGTGGTTTCCTGCACCAACACAAGTGTGAAAAGTCGTTTTTCAACACTAACACAAGTGCGAAAAGTGGTTTTTCAACACTAACACAAGTGCGAAAAGTGGTTTTTCAACACTAACACAAGTGCGAAAAGTGGTTTTCCACACTAATACAAGTGCAAAAGTGGTTTCCTGCACCAACACAAGTGTGAAAAGTGGTTTTTCAACACCAACACAAGTGCGAAAAGTGGTTTTTCAACACTAACACAAGTGCGAAAAGTGGTTTTTCCACACTAATACAAGTGCAAACGTGGTTTCCTGCACCAACACAAGTGCGAAAAGTGGTTTTTCAACACTAACACAAGTGCGAAAAGTGGTTTTTCAACACTATCACAAGTGCAAAAAGTGTTTTTTCCACACTAATACAAGTGCAAAAGTGGTTTCCTGCACCAACACAAGTGCGAAAAGTGGTTTTTCAACACTAACACAAGTGCGAAAAGTGGTTTTTCAACACTAACACAAGTGCGAAAAGTGTTTTTTCCACACTAATATAAGTGCAAAAGTGGTTTCCTGGACCAACACAAGTGCGAAAAGTGGTTTTTCAACACTAACACAAGTGCGAAAAGTGGTTTTTCAACACTAACACAAGTGCAAAAAGTGGTTTTTCAACACTAACACAAGTGCGAAAAGTGGTTTTCCACACTAATACAAGTGCAAAAGTGGTTTCCTGCACCAACACAAGTGCGAAAAGTGGTTTTTCAACACTAACAAGTGCGAAAAGTGGTTTTTCAACACTATCACAAGTGCAAAAAGTGTTTTTTCTACACTAATACAAGTGCAAAAGTGGTTTCCTGCACCAACACAAGTGCGAAAAGTGGTTTTTCAACACTAACACAAGTGCGAAAAGTGGTTTTTCAACACTATCACAAGTGCAAAAAGTTTTTTTTCCACACAAATACAAGTGCAAAAGTGGTTTCCTGCACCAACACAAGTGCGAAAAGTGGTTTTTCAACACTAACACAAGTGCGAAAAGTGGTTTTTCAACACTAACACAAGTGCGAAAAGTGGTTTTTCAACACTAACACAAGTGCGAAAAGTGGTTGTTACACACTAATACAAGTGCAAAAGTGGTTTCCTGCACCAACACAAGTGCGAAAAGTGGTTTTTCAACACCAACACAAGTGCGAAAAGTGGTTTTTCCACACTAATACAAGTGCAAAAGTGGTTTCCTGCACCAACACAAGTGCGAAAAGTGGTTTTTCAACACTAACACATGTGCGAAAAGTGGTTTTTCAACACTATCACAAGTGCAAAAAGTGTTTTTTCCACACTAATACAAGTGCAAAAGTGGTTTCCTGCACCAACACAAGTGCAAAAAGTGGTTTTTCAACACTAACACAAGTGCGAAAAGTGGTTTTTCAACACTATCACAAGTGCAAAAAGTGTTTTTTCCACTAATATAAGTGCAAAAGTGGTTTCCTGCACCAACACAAGTGCGAAAAGTGGTTTTTCAACACTAACACAAGTGCGAAAAGTGGTTTTTCCACACTAATACAAGTGCAAAAGTGGTTTCCTGCACCAACACAAGTGCGAAAAGTGGTTTTTCAACACTAACAAGTGCGAAAAGCGGTTTTTCAACACTATCACAAGTGCAAAAAGTGTTTTTTCTACACTAATACAAGTGCAAAAGTGGTTTCCTGCATCAACACAAGTGCGAAAAGTGGTTTTTCAACACTAACACAAGTGCAAAAAGTGGTTTTTCAACACTATGACAAGTGCAAAAAAAAATTTTTCCACACAAATACAAATGCAAAAGTGGTTTCCTGCACCAACATAAGTGCGAAAAGTGGTTTTTCAACACTAACACAAGTGCGAAAAGTGGTTTCCGACACCAACACAAGTGCGAAAAGTGGTTTTTCAACACTAACACAAGTGCGAAAAGTGGTTTTTCCACACTAATACAAGTGCAAAAGTGGTTTCCTGCACCAACACAAGTGCGAAAAGTGTTTTTTCAACACTAACACAAGTGTGAAAAGTGGTTTTTCAACACTATCACAAGTGCAAAAAGTGTTTTTTCTACACTAATACAAGTGCAAAAGTGGTTTCCTGCACCAACACAAGTGCGAAAAGTGGTTTTTCAACACTAACACAAGTGTGAAAAGTGGTTTTTCAACACTATCACAAGTGCAAAAAGTGTTTTTTCCACACTAATACAAGTGCAAAAGTGGTTTCCTGCACCAACACAAGTTTGAAAAGTGGTTTTTCAACACTAACACAAGTGCGAAAAGTGGTTTTTCAACACCAACACAAGTGCGAAAAGTGGTTTTTCCACACTAATACAAGTGCAAAAGTGGTTTCCTGCACCAACACAAGTGCGAAAAGTGGTTTTTCAACACCAACACAAGTGCGAAAAGTGGTTTTTCAACACTAACACAAGTGCGAAAAGTGGTTTTTCAACACTATCACAGGTGCAAAAAGTGTTTTTTCCACACTAATACAAGTGCAAAAGTGGTTTCCTGCACCAACACAAGTGTGAAAAGTGGTTTTTCAACACTAACACAAGTGCGAAAAGTGGTTTCCGACACCAACACAAGTGCGAAAAGTGGTTTTTCAACACCAACACAAGTGCGAAAAGTGGTTTTTCAACACTAACACAAGTGCGAAAAGTGGTTTTTCCACACTAATACAAGTGCAAAAAAATTTTTCCACACAAATACAAGTGCAAAAGTGGTTTCCTGCACCAACATAAGTGCGAAAAGTGGTTTTTCAACACTAACACAAGTGCGAAAAGTGGTTTCCGACACCAACACAAGTGCGAAAAGTGGTTTTTCAACACTAACACAAGTGCGAAAAGTGGTTTTTCCACACTAATACAAGTGCAAAAGTGGTTTCCTGCACCAACACAAGTGCGAAAAGTGTTTTTTCAACACTAACACAAGTGCGAAAAGTGGTTTTTCAACACTATCACAAGTGCAAAAAGTGTTTTTTCTACACTAATACAAGTGCAAAAGTGGTTTCCTGCACCAACACAAGTGCGAAAAGTGGTTTTTCAACACTAACACAAGTTTGAAAAGTGGTTTTTCAACACTATCACAAGTGCAAAAAGTGTTTTTTCCACACTAATACAAGTGCAAAAGTGATTTCCTGCACCAACACAAGTTTGAAAAGTGGTTTTTCAACACCAACACAAGTGCGAAAAGTGGTTTTTCAACACCAACACAAGTGCGAAAAGTGGTTTTTCCACACTAATACAAGTGCAAAAGTGGTTTCCTGCACCAACACAAGTGCGAAAAGTGGTTTTTCAACACCAACACAAGTGCGAAAAGTGGTTTTTCAACACTAACACAAGTGCGAAAAGTGGTTTTTCAACACTATCACAGGTGCAAAAAGTGTTTTTTCCACACTAATACAAGTGCAAAAGTGGTTTCCTGCACCAACACAAGTGTGAAAAGTGGTTTTTCAACACTAACACAAGTGCGAAAAGTGGTTTTTCAACACTAACACAAGTGCGAAAAGTGGCTTTTCAACACTAACACAAGTGCGAAAAGTGGTTTTCCACACTAATACAAGTGCAAAAGTGGTTTCCTGCACCAACACAAGTGCGAAAAGTGGTTTTTCAACACCAACACAAGTGCGAAAAGTGGTTTTTCAACACTAACACAAGTGCGAAAAGTGGTTTTTCCACACTAATACAAGTGCAAACGTGGTTTCCTGCACCAACACAAGTGCGAAAAGTGGTTTTTCAACACTAACACAAGTGCGAAAAGTGGTTTTTCAACACTATCACAAGTGGAAAAAGTGTTTTTTCCACACTAATACAAGTGCAAAAGTGGTTTCCTGCACCAACACAAGTGCGAAAAGTGGTTTTTCAACACTAACACAAGTGCGAAAAGTGGTTTTTCAACACTAACACAAGTGCGAAAAGTGTTTTTTACACACTAATATAAGTGCAAAAGTGGTTTCCTGGACCAACAAAAGTGCGAAAAGTGGTTTTTCAACACTAACACAAGTGCGAAAAGTGGTTTTTCAACACTAACACAAGTGCAAAAAGTGGTTTTTCAACACTAACACAAGTGCGAAAAGTGGTTTTCCACACTAATACAAGTGCAAAAGTGGTTTCCTGCACCAACACAAGTGCGAAAAGTGGTTTTTCAACACTAACAAGTGCGAAAAGTGGTTTTTCAACACTATCACAAGTGCAAAAAGTGTTTTTTCTACACTAATACAAGTGCAAAAGTGGTTTCCTGCACCAACACAAGTGCGAAAAGTGGTTTTTCAACACTAACACAAGTGCGAAAAGTGGATTTTCAACACTATCACAAGTGCAAAAAGTTTTTTTTCCACACAAATACAAGTGCAAAAGTGGTTTCCTGCACCAACACAAGTGCGAAAAGTGGTTTTTCAACACTAACACAAGTGCGAAAAGTGGTTTTTCAACACTAACACAAGTGCGAAAAGTGGTTTTTCAACACTAACATAAGTGCGAAAAGTGGTTGTTACACACTAATACAAGTGCAAAAGTGGTTTCCTGCACCAACACAAGTGCGAAAAGTGGTTTTTCAACACCAACACAAGTGCGAAAAGTGGTTTTTCCACACTAATACAAGTGCAAAAGTGGTTTCCTGCACCAACACAAGTGCGAAAAGTGATTTTTCAACACTAACACATGTGCGAAAAGTGGTTTTTCAACACTATCACAAGTGCAAAAAGTGTTTTTTCCACACTAATACAAGTGCAAAAGTGGTTTCCTGCACCAACACAAGTGCGAAAAGTGGTTTTTCAACACTAACACAAGTGCGAAAAGTGTTTTTTCAACACTAACACAAGTGCGAAAAGTGGTTTTTCAACACTATCACAGGTGCAAAAAGTGTTTTTTCCACACTAATACAAGTGCAAAAGTGGTTTCCTGCACCAACACAAGTGTGAAAAGTGGTTTTTCAACACTAACACAAGTGCGAAAAGTGGTTTTTCAACACTAACACAAGTGCGAAAAGTGGTTTTTCAACACTAACACAAGTGCGAAAAGTGGTTTTCCACACTAATACAAGTGCAAAAGTGGTTTCCTGCACCAACACAAGTGTGAAAAGTGGTTTTTCAACACCAACACAAGTGCGAAAAGTGGTTTTTCAACACTAACACAAGTGCGAAAAGTGGTTTTTCCACACTAATACAAGTGCAAACGTGGTTTCCTGCACCAACACAAGTGCGAAAAGTGGTTTTTCAACACTAACACAAGTGCGAAAAGTGGTTTTTCAACACTATCACAAGTGCAAAAAGTGTTTTTTCCACACTAATACAAGTGCAAAAGTGGTTTCCTGCACCAACACAAGTGCGAAAAGTGGTTTTTCAACACTAACACAAGTGCGAAAAGTGGTTTTTCAACACTAACACAAGTGCGAAAAGTGTTTTTTCCACACTAATATAAGTGCAAAAGTGGTTTCCTGGACCAACACAAGTGCGAAAAGTGGTTTTTCAACACTAACACAAGTGCGAAAAGTGGTTTTTCAACACTAACACAAGTGCAAAAAGTGGTTTTTCAACACTAACACAAGTGCGAAAAGTGGTTTTCCACACTAATACAAGTGCAAAAGTGGTTTCCTGCACCAACACAAGTGCGAAAAGTGGTTTTTCAACACTAACAAGTGCGAAAAGTGGTTTTTCAACACTATCACAAGTGCAAAAAGTGTTTTTTCTACACTAATACAAGTGCAAAAGTGGTTTCCTGCACCAACACAAGTGCGAAAAGTGGTTTTTCAACACTAACACAAGTGCGAAAAGTGGTTTTTCAACACTATCACAAGTGCAAAAAGTTTTTTTTCCACACAAATACAAGTGCAAAAGTGGTTTCCTGCACCAACACAAGTGCGAAAAGTGGTTTTTCAACACTAACACAAGTGCGAAAAGTGGTTTTTCAACACTAACACAAGTGCGAAAAGTGGTTTTTCAACACTAACACAAGTGCGAAAAGTGGTTGTTACACACTAATACAAGTGCAAAAGTGGTTTCCTGCACCAACACAAGTGCGAAAAGTGGTTTTTCAACACCAACACAAGTGCGAAAAGTGGTTTTTCCACACTAATACAAGTGCAAAAGTGGTTTCCTGCACCAACACAAGTGCGAAAAGTGGTTTTTCAACACTAACACATGTGCGAAAAGTGGTTTTTCAACACTATCACAAGTGCAAAAAGTGTTTTTTCCACACTAATACAAGTGCAAAAGTGGTTTCCTGCACCAACACAAGTGCAAAAAGTGGTTTTTCAACACTAACACAAGTGCGAAAAGTGGTTTTTCAACACTATCACAAGTGCAAAAAGTGTTTTTTCCACTAATATAAGTGCAAAAGTGGTTTCCTGCACCAACACAAGTGCGAAAAGTGGTTTATCAACACTAACACAAGTGCGAAAAGTGGTTTTTCCACACTAATACAAGTGCAAAAGTGGTTTCCTGCACCAACACAAGTGCGAAAAGTGGTTTTTCAACACTAACAAGTGCGAAAAGCGGTTTTTCAACACTATCACAAGTGCAAAAAGTGTTTTTTCTACACTAATACAAGTGCAAAAGTGGTTTCCTGCATCAACACAAGTGCGAAAAGTGGTTTTTCAACACTAACACAAGTGCAAAAAGTGGTTTTTCAACACTATGACAAGTGCAAAAAAAAATTTTTCCACACAAATACAAATGCAAAAGTGGTTTCCTGCACCAACATAAGTGCGAAAAGTGGTTTTTCAACACTAACACAAGTGCGAAAAGTGGTTTCCGACACCAACACAAGTGCGAAAAGTGGTTTTTCAACACTAACACAAGTGCGAAAAGTGGTTTTTCCACACTAATACAAGTGCAAAAGTGGTTTCCTGCACCAACACAAGTGCGAAAAGTGTTTTTTCAACACTAACACAAGTGCGAAAAGTGGTTTTTCAACACTATCACAAGTGCAAAAAGTGTTTTTTCTACACTAATACAAGTGCAAAAGTGGTTTCCTGCACCAACACAAGTGCGAAAAGTGGTTTTTCAACACTAACACAAGTGTGAAAAGTGGTTTTTCAACACTATCACAAGTGCAAAAAGTGTTTTTTCCACACTAATACAAGTGCAAAAGTGGTTTCCTGCACCAACACAAGTTTGAAAAGTGGTTTTTCAACACTAACACAAGTGCGAAAAGTGGTTTTTCAACACCAACACAAGTGCGAAAAGTGGTTTTTCCACACTAATACAAGTGCAAAAGTGGTTTCCTGCACCAACACAAGTGCGAAAAGTGGTTTTTCAACACCAACACAAGTGCGAAAAGTGGTTTTTCAACACTAACACAAGTGCGAAAAGTGGTTTTTCAACACTATCACAGGTGCAAAAAGTGTTTTTTCCACACTAATACAAGTGCAAAAGTGGTTTCCTGCACCAACACAAGTGTGAAAAGTGGTTTTTCAACACTAACACAAGTGCGAAAAGTGGTTTTTCAACACTAACACAAGTGCGAAAAGTGGTTTTTCAACACTAACACAAGTGCGAAAAGTGGTTTTCCACACTAATACAAGTGCAAAAGTGGTTTCCTGCACCAACACAAGTGCGAAAAGTGGTTTTTCAACACCAACACAAGTGCAAAAAGTGGTTTTTCAACACTAACACAAGTGCGAAAAGTGGTTTTTCCACACTAATACAAGTGCAAACGTGGTTTCCTGCACCAACACAAGTGCGAAAAGTGGTTTTTCAACACTAACACAAGTGCGAAAAGTGGTTTTTCAACACTATCACAAGTGCAAAAAGTGTTTTTTCCACACTAATACAAGTGCAAAAGTGGTTTCCTGCACCAACACAAGTGCGAAAAGTGGTTTTTCCACACTAACACAAGTGCGAAAAGTGGTTTTTCAACACTAACACAAGTGCGAAAAGTGTTTTTTCCACACTAATATAAGTGCAAAAGTGGTTTCCTGGACCAACACAAGTGCGAAAAGTGGTTTTTCAACACTAACACAAGTGCGAAAAGTGGTTTTTCAACACTAACACAAGTGCAAAAAGTGGTTTTTCAACACTAACACAAGTGCGAAAAGTGGTTTTTCCACACTAATACAAGTGCAAAAGTGGTTTCCTGCACCAACACAAGTGCGAAAAGTGGTTTTTCAACACTAACAAGTGCGAAAAGTGGTTTTTCAACACTATCACAAGTGCAAAAAGTGTTTTTTCTACACTAATACAAGTGCAAAAGTGGTTTCCTGCACCAACACAAGTGCGAAAAGTGGTTTTTCAACACTAACACAAGTGCGAAAAGTGGTTTTACAACACTATGACAAGTGCAAAAAAAAATTTTCCCACACAAATACAAGTGCAAAAGTGGTTGCCTGCACCAACACAAGTGCGAAAAGTGGTTTTTCAACACTAACACAAGTGCGAAAAGTGGTTTTTCAACACTAACACAAGTGCGAAAAGTGGTTTTTCAACACTAACACAAGTGCGAAAAGTGGTTTTTACACACTAATACAAGTGCAAAAGTGGTTTCCTGCATCAACACAAGTGCGAAAAGTGGTTTTTCAACACCAACACAAGTGCGAAAAGTGGTTTTTCAACACTAACACAAGTGCGAAAAGTCGTTTTTCAACACTATCACAAGTGCAAAAAGTGTGTTTTCCACACTAATACAAGTGCAAAAGTGGTTTCCTGCACCAACACAAGTGCGAAAAGTGGTTGTTCAACACTAACACAAGAGCGAAAACTGGTTTTTCAACACTAACACAAGTGCGAAAAGAGGTTTTTCCACGCTAATACAAGTGCAAAGTGGTTTCCTGCACCAACACAAGTGCGAAAAGTGGTTTTTCAACACTAACACAAGTGCGAAAAGTGGTTTCCTGCACCAACACAAGTGCAAAAAGTGGTTTTTCAACACTAACACAAGTGCGAAAAGTGGTTTTTCAACACTATCACAAGTGCAAAAAGTGTTTTTTCCACACTAATATAAGTGCAAAAGTGGTTTCCTGCACCAACACAAGTGCGAAAAGTGGTTTTTCAACACTAACACAAGTGCGAAAAGTGGTTTTTCAACACTATCACAAGTGCAAAAGTGGTTTCCTGCATCAACACAAGTGCGAAAAGTGTTTTTTCAACACTAACACAAGTGCGAAAAGTGGTTTCCGACACCAACACAAGTGCGAAAAGTGGTTTTTCAACACTAACACAAGTGCGAAAAGTGGTTTTTCAACACTATCACAAGTGCAAAAAGTGTTTTTTCTACACGAATACAAGTGCAAAAGTGGTTTGCCACACTAATACAAGTGCAAAACTGGTTTCCTGCACCAACACAAGTGCGAAAAGTGGTTTTTCAACACCAACACAAGTGCGAAAAGTGGTTTTTCAACACTAACACAAGTGCGAAAAGTAGTTTTTCCACACTAATACAAGTGCAAACGTGGTTTCCTGCACCAACACAAGTGCGAAAAGTGGTTTTTCAACACTAACACCAGTGCGAAAAGTAGTTTTTCAACACTATCACAAGTGCAAAAAGTGTTTTTTCCACACTAATACAAGTGCAAAAGTGGTTTCCTGCACCAACACAAGTGCGAAAAGTGGTTTTTCAACACTAACACAAGTGCGAAAAGTGGTTTTTCAACACTAACACAAGTGCGAAAAGTGTTTTTTCCACACTAATATAAGTGCAAAAGTGGTTTCCTGGACCAACACAAGTGCGAAAAGTGGTTTTTCAACACTAACACAAGTGCGAAAAGTGGTTTTTCAACACTAACACAAGTGCGAAAAGTGGTTTTTCAACACTAACACAAGTGCGAAAAGTGGTTTTTCCACACTAATACAAGTGCAAAAGTGGTTTCCTGCACCAACACAAGTGCAAAAAGTGGTTTTTCAACACTAACAAGTGCGAAAAGTGGTTTTTCAACACTATCACAAGTGCAAAAAGTGTTTTTTCTACACTAATACAAGTGCAAAAGTGGTTTACTGCACCAACACAAGTGCGAAAAGTGGTTTTTCAACACTAACACAAGTGCGAAAAGTGGTTTTTCAACACTATCACAAGTGCAAAAAGTTTTTTTTCCACACAAATACAAGTGCAAATGTGGTTTCCTGCACCAACACAAGTGCGAAAAGTGGTTTTTCAACACTAACACAAGTGCGAAAAGTGGTTTTTCAACACTAACACAAGTGCGAAAAGTGGTTTTTCAACACTAACACAAGTGCGAAAAGTGGTTTTTACACACTAATACAAGTGCAAAAGTGGTTTCCTGCACCAACACAAGTGCGAAAAGTGGTTTTTCAACACCAACACAAGTGCGAAAAGTGGTTTTTCCACACTAATACAAGTGCAAAAGTGGTTTCCTGCACCAACACAAGTGCGAAAAGTGGTTTTTCAACACTAACACATGTGCGAAAAGTGGTTTTTCAACACTATCACAAGTGCAAAAAGTGTTTTTTTCACACTAATACAAGTGCGAAAAGTGGTTTTTCAACACTATCACAAGTGCAAAAAGTGTTTTTTCCACACTAATATAAGTGCAAAAGTGGTTTCCTGCACCAACACAAGTGCGAAAAGTGGTTTTTCAACACTAACAAAAGTGCGAAAAGTGGTTTTTCCACACTAATACAAGTGCAAAAGTGGTTTCCTGCACCAACACAAGTGCCAAAAGTGGTTTTTCAACACTAACAAGTGCGAAAAGTGGTTTTTCAACACTATCACAAGTGCAAAAAGTGTTTTTTCTACACTAATACAAGTGCAAAAGTGGTTTCCTGCATCAACACAAGTGCGAAAAGTGGTTTTTCAACACTAACACAAGTGCGAAAAGTGGTTTTTCAACACTATGACAAGTGCAAAAAAATTTTTCCACACAAATACAAGTGCAAAAGTGGTTTCCTGCACCAACATAAGTGCGAAAAGTGGTTTTTCAACACTAACACAAGTGCGAAAAGTGGTTTCCGACACCAACACAAGTGCGAAAAGTGGTTTTTCAACACTAACACAAGTGCGAAAAGTGGTTTTTCCACACTAATACAAGTGCAAAAGTGGTTTCCTGCACCAACACAAGTGCGAAAAGTGTTTTTTCAACACTAACACAAGTGCGAAAAGTGGTTTTTCAACACTATCACAAGTGCAAAAAGTGTTTTTTCTACACTAATACAAGTGCAAAAGTGGTTTCCTGCACCAACACAAGTGCGAAAAGTGGTTTTTCAACACTAACACAAGTTTGAAAAGTGGTTTTTCAACACTATCACAAGTGCAAAAAGTGTTTTTTCCACACTAATACAAATGCAAAAGTGGTTTCCTGCACCAACACAAGTTTGAAAAGTGGTTTTTCAACACCAACACAAGTGCGAAAAGTGGTTTTTCAACACCAACACAAGTGCGAAAAGTGGTTTTTCCACACTAATACAAGTGCAAAAGTGGTTTCCTGCACCAACACAAGTGCGAACAGTGGTTTTTCAACACCAACACAAGTGCGAAAAGTGGTTTTTCAACACTAACACAAGTGCGAAAAGTGGTTTTTCAACACTATCACAGGTGCAAAAAGTGTTTTTTCCACACTAATACAAGTGCAAAAGTGGTTTCCTGCACCAACACAAGTGTGAAAAGTGGTTTTTCAACACTAACACAAGTGCGAAAAGTGGTTTTTCAACACTAACACAAGTGCGAAAAGTGGTTTTTCAACACTAACACAAGTGCGAAAAGTGGTTTTCCAAACTAATACAAGTGCAAAAGTGGTTTCCTGCACCAACACAAGTGCGAAAAGTGGTTTTTCAACACCAACACAAGTGCGAAAAGTGGTTTTTCAACACTAACAAGTGCGAAAAGTGGTTTTTCAACACTATCACAAGTGCAAAAAGTGTTTTTTCTACACTAATACAAGTGCAAAAGTGGTTTCCTGCACCAACACAAGTGCGAAAAGTGGTTTTTCAACACTAACACAAGTGCGAAAAGTGGTTTTTCAACACTATCACAAGTGCAAAAAGTTTTTTTTCCACACAAATACAAGTGCAAAAGTGGTTTCCTGCACCAACACAAGTGCGAAAAGTGGTTTTTCAACACTAACACAAGTGCGAAAAGTGGTTTTTCAACACTAAAACAAGTGCGAAAAGTGGTTTTTCAACACTAACACAAGTGCGAAAAGTGGTTTTTACACACTAATACAAGTGCAAAAGTGGTTTCCTGCACCAACACAAGTGCGAAAAGTGGTTTTTCAACACCAACACAAGTGCGAAAAGTGGTTTTTCCACACTAATACAAGTGCAAAAGTGGTTTCCTGCACCAACACAAGTGCGAAAAGTGGTTTTTCAACACTAACACATGTGCGAAAAGTGGTTTTTCAACACTATCACAAGTGCAAAAAGTGTTTTTTCCACACTAATACAAGTGCGAAAAGTGGTTTTTCAACACTATCACAAGTGCAAAAAGTGTTTTTTCCACACTAATATAAGTGCAAAAGTGGTTTCCTGCACCAACACAAGTGCGAAAAGTGGTTTTTCAACACTAACAAAAGTGCGAAAAGTGGTTTTTCCACACTAATACAAGTGCAAAAGTGGTTTCCTGCACCAACACAAGTGCCAAAAGTGGTTTTTCAACACTAACAAGTGCGAAAAGCGGTTTTTCAACACTATCACAAGTGCAAAAAGTGTTTTTTCTACACTAATACAAGTGCAAAAGTGGTTTCCTGCATCAACACAAGTGCGAAAAGTGGTTTTTCAACACTAACACAAGTGCGAAAAGTGGTTTTTCAACACTATGACAAGTGCAAAAAATTTTTTCCACACAAATACAAGTGCAAAAGTGGTTTCCTGCACCAACACAAGTGCGAAAAGTGTTTTTTCAACACTAACACAAGTGCGAAAAGTGGTTTTTCAACACTATCACAAGTGCAAAAAGTGTTTTTTCTGCACTAATACAAGTGCAAAAGTGGTTTCCTGCACCAACACAAGTGCGAAAAGTGGTTTTTCAACACTAACACAAGTGCGAAAAGTGGTTTTTCAACACTAACACAAGTACGAAAAGTGTTTTTTCCACACTAATATACGTGCAAAAGTGGTTTCCTGGACCAACACAAGTGCGAAAAGTGGTTTTTCAACACTAACACAAGTGCGAAATGTGGTTTTTCAACACTAACACAAGTGCGAAAAGTGGTTTTTCAACACTAACACAAGTGCGAAAAGTGGTTTTCCCACACTAATACAAGTGCGAAAAGTGGTTTCCTTCACCAACACAAGTGCGAAAAGTGGTTTCCTACACCAACACAAGTGTGAAAAGTGGGATTTTCAACACTAACACAAGTGCAAAAAGTGGTTTTTCCAAACTAATACAAGTGCGAAAAGTGGTTTCCTACACCAACACAAGTGTGAAAAGTGGTTTTTCCACACTAATACAAGTCCGAAAAGTGGTTTCCTACACCAACATAAGTGCGAAAAGTGGTTTTGCCACACTAATACAAATGCGAAAAGTGGTTTCCTACACCAACACAAGTGCGAAAAGTGGGTTTTCAACACTAACACAAGTGCGAAAAGTGGTTTCCTCTACCAACACATGTGCGAAAAGTGTTTTTTCAACACTAACACAAGTGCGAAAAGTGGTTTCCGACACCAACACAAGTGTGAAAAGTGGTTTTTCAACACTAACACAAGTGCGAAAAGTGGTTTTTCCACACTAATACAAGTGCAAAAGTGGTTTCCTGCACCAACACAAGTGCGAAAAGTGGTTTTTCAACACTAACACAAGTGTGAAAAGTGGTTTTTCAACACTATCACAAGTGCAAAAAGTGTTTTTTCCACACTAATACAAGTGCAAAAGTGGTTTCCTGCACCAACACAAGTGTGAAAAGTGGTTTTTCAACACTAACACAAGTGCGAAAAGTGGTTTTTCAACACTATCACAAGTGCAAAAAGTGTTTTTTCCACACTAATACAAGTGCAAAAGTGGTTTCCTGCACCAACACAAGTTTGAAAAGTGGTTTTTCAACACTAACACAAGTGCGAAAAGTGGTTTTTCAACACTAACACAAGTGCGAAAAGTGGTTTTTCCACACTAATACAAGTGCAAAAGTGGTTTCCTGCACCAACACAAGTGCGAAAAGTGGTTTTTCAACACCAACACAAGTGCGAAAAGTGGTTTTTCAACACTAACACAAGTGCGAAAAGTGGTTTTTCAACACTATCACAAGTGCAAAAAGTGTTTTTTCCACACTAATACAAGTGCAAAAGTGGTTTCCTGCACCAACACAAGTGCGAAAAGTGGTTTTTCAACACTAACACAAGTGTGAAAAGTGGTTTTTCAACACTAACACAAGTGCGAAAAGTGGTTTTTCAACCCTAACACAAGTGCGAAAAGTGGTTTTCCACACTAATACAAGTGCAAAAGTGGTTTCCTGCACCAACACGAGTGCGAAAAGTGGTTTTTCAACACCAACACAACTGCGAAAAGTGGTTTTTCAACACTAACACAAGTGCGAAAAGTGGTTTTTCAACACTAACACAAGTGCGAAAAGTGGTTTTTCAACACTATCACAAGTGCAAAAAGTGTTTTTTCTACACTAATACAAGTGCAAAAGTGGTTTCCTGCACCAACACAAGTGCGAAAAGTGGTTTTTCAACACTAACACAAGTGCGAAAAGTGGTTTTTCAACACTATCACAAGTGCAAAAAGTGTTTTTTCCACACTAATACAAGTGCAAAAGTGGTTTCCTGCACCAACACAAGTTTGAAAAGTGGTTTTTCAACACTAACACAAGTGTGAAAAGTGGTTTTTCAACACCAACACAAGTGTGAAAAGTGGTTTTTCCACACTAATACAAGTGCGCAAAGTGGTTTTTCCACACTAATATAAGTGCAAAAGTGGTTTCCTGCACCAACACAAGTGCGAAAAGTGGTTTTTCAACACTAACACAAGTGCGAAAAGTGGTTTTTCAACACTAACACAAGTACGAAAAGTGTTTTTTCCACACTAATATACGTGCAAAAGTGGTTTCCTGCACCAACACAAGTGCGAAAAGTGGTTTTTCAACACTAACACAAGTGCGAAAAGTGGTTTTTCCACACTAATACAAGTGCAAAAGTGGTTTCCTGCACCAACACAAGTGCGAAAAGTGGTTTTTCAACACTAACACAAGTGCGAAAAGTGGTTTTTCAACACTATCACAAGTGCAAAAAGTGTTTTTTCTACACTAATACAAGTGCAAAAGTGGTTTCCTGCACCAACACAAGTGCGAAAAGTGGTTTTTCAACACTAACACAAGTGCGAAAAGTGGTTTTTCAACACTATCACAAGTGCAAAAAGTGTTTTTTCCACACTAATACAAGTGCAAAAGTGGTTTCCTGCACCAACACAAGTTTGAAATGTGGTTTTTCAACACTAACACAAGTGTGAAAAGTGGTTTTTCAACACCAACACAAGTGTGAAAAGTGGTTTTTCCACACTAATACAAGTGCGCAAAGTGGTTTTTCCACACTAATATAAGTGCAAAAGTGGTTTCCTGCACCAACACAAGTGCGAAAAGTGGTTTTTCAACACTAACACAAGTGCGAAAAGTGGTTTTTCAACACTAACACAAGTACGAAAATTTTTTTTTCCACACTAATATACGTGCAAAAGTGGTTTCCTGGACCAACACAAGTGCGAAAAGTGGTTTTTCAACACTAACACAAGTGCGAAATGTGGTTTTTCAACACTAACACAAGTGCGAAAAGTGGTTTTTCAACACTAACACAAGTGCGAAAAGTGGTTTTTCCACACTAATACAAGTGCAAAAGTGGTTTCCTGCACCAACACAAGTGCGAAAAGTGGTTTTTCAACACCAACACAAGTGGGAAAAGTGGTTTTTCAACACTAACACAAGTGCGAAAAGTGGTTTTTCAACACTATCACAAGTGCAAGAAGTGTTTTTTCCACACTAATACAAGTGCAAAAGTGGTTTCCTGCACCAACACAAGTGCGAAAAGTGGTTTTTCAACACTAACACAAGTGCGAAAAGTGGTTTTTCAACACTAACACAAGTGCGAAAAGTGGTTTTTCCACACTAATACAAGTGCAAAAGTGGTTTCCTGCACCAACACAAGTGCGAAAAGTGGTTTTTCAACACCAACACAAGTGCGAAAAGTGGTTTTTCCACACTAATACAAGTGCAAAAGTGGTTTCCTGCACCAACACAAGTGCGAAAAGTGGTTTTTCAACACTAACACAAGTGCGAAAAGTGGTTTTTCAACACTATCACAAGTGCAAAAAGTGTTTTTTCCACACTAATACAAGTGCAAAAGTGGTTTCCTGCACCAACACAAGTGCGAAAAGTGGTTTTTCAACACTAACACAAGTGCGAAAAGTGGTTTTTCAACACTAACACAAGTACGAAAAGTGTTTTTTCCACACTAATATACGTGCAAAAGTGGTTTCCTGGACCAACACAAGTGCGAAAAGTGGTTTTTCAACACTAACACAAGTGCGAAAAGTGGTTTTTCAACACTAACACAAGTGCGAAAAGTGGTTTTTCAACACTAACACAAGTGCGAAAAGTGGTTTTCCCACACTAATACAAGTGCGAAAAGTGGTTTCCTTAACCAACACAAGTGCGAAAAGTGGTTTCCTACACCAACACAAGTGCGAAAAGTGGGATTTTAAACACTAACACAAGTGCGAAAAGTGGTTTCCTACACCAACACAAGTGCAAAAAGTGGTTTTTCCACACTAACACAAGTCCGAAAAGTGGTTTCCTACACCAACACAAGTGCGAAAAGTGGTTTTGCCACACTAATACAAGTGCGAAAAGTGGTTTCCTACACCAACACAAGTGCGAAAAGTGGGTTTTCAACACTAACACAAGTGCGAAAAGTGGTTTCCTCCACCAACACATGTGCGAAAAGTGTTTTTTCAACACTAACACAAGTGCGAAAAGTGGTTTCCGACACCAACACAAGTGTGAAAAGTGGTTTTTCAACACTAACACAAGTGCGAAAAGTGGTTTTTCCACACTAATACAAGTGCAAAAGTGGTTGCCTGCACCAACACAAGTGCGAAAAGTGGTTTTTCAACACTAACACAAGTGTGAAAAGTGGTTTTTCAACACTATCACAAGTGCAAAAAGTGTTTTTTCTACACTAATACAAGTGCAAAAGTGGTTTCCTGCACCAACACAAGTGCGAAAAGTGGTTTTTCAACACTAACACAAGTGCGAAAAGTGGTTTTTCAACACTATCACAAGTGCAAAAAGTGTTTTTTCCACACTAATACAAGTGCAAAAGTGGTTTCCTGCACCAACACAAGTGCGAAAAGTGGTTTTTCAACACTAACACAAGTGCGAAAAGTGGTTTTTCAACACTAACACAAGTGCGAAAAGTGTTTTTTCCACACTAATACAAGTGCAAAAGTGATTTCCTGCACCAACACAAGTGCGAAAAGTGGTTTTTCAACACCAACACAAGTGCGAAAAGTGGTTTTTCAACACTAACACAAGTGCGAAAAGTGGTTTTTCAACACTATCACAAGTGCAAAAAGTGTTTTTTCCACACTAATACAAGTGCAAAAGTGGTTTCCTGCACCAACACAAGTGCGAAAAGTGGTTTTTCAACACTAACACAAGTGCGAAAAGTGGTTTTTCAACACTAACACAAGTGCGAAAAGTGGTTTTTCAACACTAACACAAGTGCGAAAAGTGGTTTTCCACACTAATACAAGTGCAAATGTGGTTTCCTGCACCAACACAAGTGCGAAAAGTGGTTTTTCAACACCAACACAAGTGCGAAAAGTGGTTTTTCAACACTAACACAAGTGCGAAAAGTGGTTTTGCCACACTTATACAAGTGCAAAAGTGGTTTCCTGCACCAACACAAGTGCGAAAAGTGGTTTTTCAACACTAACACAAGTGCGAAAAGTGGTTTTTCAACACTATCACAAGTGCAAAAAGTGTTTTTTCCACACTAATACAAGTGCAAAAGTGGTTTCCTGCACCAACACAAGTGCGAAAAGTGGTTTTTCAACACTAACACAAGTGCGAAAAGTGGTTTTTCAACACTAACACAAGTGCGAAAAGTGTTTTTTCCACACTAATATAAGTGCAAAAGTGGTTTCCTGGACCAACACAAGTGCAATAAGTGGTTTTTCAACACTAACACAAGTGCGAAAAGTGGTTTCTCCACACTAATACAAGTCCGAAAAGTGGTTTCCTACACCAACACAAGTGCGAAAAGTGGTTTTGCCACACTAATACAAGTGCGAAAAGTGGTTTCCTACACCAACACAAGTGCGAAAAGTGGGTTTTCAACACTAACACAAGTGCGAAAAGTGGTTTCCTCCACCAACACAAGTGCGAAAAGTGTTTTTTCAACACTAACACAAGTGTGAAAAGTGGTTTCCGACACCAACACAAGTGCGAAAAGTGGTTTTTCAACACTAACACAAGTGCGAAAAGTGGTTTTTCCACACTAATACAAGTGCAAAAGTGGTTTCCTGCACCAACACAAGTGCGAAAAGTGGTTTTTCAACACTAACACAAGTGCGAAAAGTGGTTTTTCAACACTATCACAAGTGCAAAAAGTGTTTTTTCTACACTAATACAAGTGCAAAAGTGGTTTCCTGCACCAACACAAGTGCGAAAAGTGGTTTTTCAACACTAACACAAGTGCGAAAAGTGGTTTTTCAACACTATCACAAGTGCAAAAAGTGTTTTTTCCACACTAATACAAGTGCAAAAGTGGTTTCCTGCACCAACACAAGTTTGAAAAGTGGTTTTTCAACACTAACACAAGTGTGAAAAGTGGTTTTTCAACACCAACACAAGTGTGAAAAGTGGTTTTTCCACACTAATACAAGTGCGCAAAGTGGTTTTTCCACACTAATATAAGTGCAAAAGTGGTTTCCTGCACCAACACAAGTGCGAAAAGTGGTTTTTCAACACTAACACAAGTGCGAAAAGTGGTTTTTCAACACTAACACAAGTACGAAAAGTGTTTTTTCCACACTAATATACGTGCAAAAGTGGTTTCCTGGACCAACACAAGTGCGAAAAGTGGTTTTTCAACACTAACACAAGTGCGAAATGTGGTTTTTCAACACTAACACAAGTGCGAAAAGTGGTTTTTCAACACTAACACAAGTGCGAAAAGTGGTTTTCCCACACTAATACAAGTGCGAAAAGTGGTTTCCTTCACCAACACAAGTGCGAAAAGTGGTTTCCTACACCAACACAAGTGTGAAAAGTGGGATTTTCAACACTAACACAAGTGCAAAAAGTGGTTTTTCCAAACTAATACAAGTGCGAAAAGTGGTTTCCTACACCAACACAAGTGTGAAAAGTGGTTTTTCCACACTAATACAAGTCCGAAAAGTGGTTTCCTACACCAACACAAGTGCGAAAAGTAGTTTTGCCACACTAATACAAATGCGAAAAGTGGTTTCCTACACCAACACAAGTGCGAAAAGTGGGTTTTCAACACTAACACAAGTGCGAAAAGTGGTTTCCTCCACCAACACATGTGCGAAAAGTGTTTTTTCAACACTAACACAAGTGCGAAAAGTGGTTTCCGACACCAACACAAGTGTGAAAAGTGGTTTTTCAACACTAACACAAGTGCGAAAAGTGGTTTTTCCACACTAATACAAGTGCAAAAGTGGTTTCCTGCACCAACACAAGTGCGAAAAGTGGTTTTTCAACACTAACACAAGTGTGAAAAGTGGTTTTTCAACACTATCACAAGTGCAAAAAGTGTTTTTTCCACACTAATACAAGTGCAAAAGTGGTTTCCTGCACCAACACAAGTGCGAAAAGTGGTTTTTCAACACTAACACAAGTGCGAAAAGTGGTTTTTCAACACTATCACAAGTGCAAAAAGTGTTTTTTCCACACTAATACAAGTGCAAAAGTGGTTTCCTGCACCAACACAAGTTTGAAAAGTGGTTTTTCAACACTAACACAAGTGCGAAAAGTGGTTTTTCAACACTAACACAAGTGCGAAAAGTGGTTTTTCCACACTAATACAAGTGCAAAAGTGGTTTCCTGCACCAACACAAGTGCGAAAAGTGGTTTTTCAACACTAACACAAGTGCGAAAAGTGGTTTTTCCACACTAATACAAGTGCAAAAGTGGTTTCCTGCACCAACACAAGTGCGAAAAGTGTTTTTTCAACACTAACACAAGTGCAAAAAGTGGTTTTTCAACACTATCACAAGTGCAAAAAGTGTTTTTTCTGCACTAATACAAGTGCAAAAGTGGTTTCCTGCACCAACACAAGTGCGAAAAGTGGTTTTTCAACACTAACACAAGTGCGAAAAGTGGTTTTTCAACACTAACACAAGTACGAAAAGTGTTTTTTCCACACTAATATACGTGCAAAAGTGGTTTCCTGGACCAACACAAGTGCGAAAAGTGGTTTTTCAACACTAACACAAGTGCGAAATGTGGTTTTTCAACACTAACACAAGTGCGAAAAGTGGTTTTTCAACACTAACACAAGTGCGAAAAGTGGTTTTCCCACACTAATACAAGTGCGAAAAGTGGTTTCCTTCACCAACACAAGTGCGAAAAGTGGTTTCCTACACCAACACAAGTGTGAAAAGTGGGATTTTCAACACTAACACAAGTGCAAAAAGTGGTTTTTCCAAACTAATACAAGTGCGAAAAGTGGTTTCCTACACCAACACAAGTGTGAAAAGTGGTTTTTCCACACTAATACAAGTCCGAAAAGTGGTTTCCTACACCAACATAAGTGCGAAAAGTGGTTTTTCCACACTAATACAAGTGCGAAAAGTGGTTTCCTACACCAACACAAGTGTGAAAAGTGGTTTTTCCACACTAATACAAATGCGAAAAGTGGTTTCCTACACCAACACAAGTGCGAAAAGTGGGTTTTCAACACTAACACAAGTGCGAAAAGTGGTTTCCTCCACCAACACATGTGCGAAAAGTGTTTTTTCAACACTAACACAAGTGCGAAAAGTGGTTTCCGACACCAACACAAGTGTGAAAAGTGGTTTTTCAACACTAACACAAGTGCGAAAAGTGGTTTTTCCACACTAATACAAGTGCAAAAGTGGTTTCCTGCACCAACACAAGTGCGAAAAGTGGTTTTTCAACACTAACACAAGTGTGAAAAGTGGTTTTTCAACACTATCACAAGTGCAAAAAGTGTTTTTTCCACACTAATACAAGTGCAAAAGTGGTTTCCTGCACCAACACAAGTGTGAAAAGTGGTTTTTCAACACTAACACAAGTGCGAAAAGTGGTTTTTCAACACTATCACAAGTGCAAAAAGTGTTTTTTCCACACTAATACAAGTGCAAAAGTGGTTTCCTGCACCAACACAAGTTTGAAAAGTGGTTTTTCAACACTAACACAAGTGCGAAAAGTGGTTTTTCAACACTAACACAAGTGCGAAAAGTGGTTTTTCCACACTAATACAAGTGCAAAAGTGGTTTCCTGCACCAACACAAGTGCGAAAAGTGGTTTTTCAACACCAACACAAGTGCGAAAAGTGGTTTTTCAACACTAACACAAGTGCGAAAAGTGGTTTTTCAACACTATCACAAGTGCAAAAAGTGTTTTTTCCACACTAATACAAGTGCAAAAGTGGTTTCCTGCACCAACACAAGTGCGAAAAGTGGTTTTTCAACACTAACACAAGTGTGAAAAGTGGTTTTTCAACACTAACACAAGTGCGAAAAGTGGTTTTTCAACCCTAACACAAGTGCGAAAAGTGGTTTTCCACACTAATACAAGTGCAAAAGTGGTTTCCTGCACCAACACGAGTGCGAAAAGTGGTTTTTCAACACCAACACAACTGCGAAAAGTGGTTTTTCAACACTAACACAAGTGCGAAAAGTGGTTTTTCAACACTAACACAAGTGCGAAAAGTGGTTTTTCAACACTATCACAAGTGCAAAAAGTGTTTTTTCTACACTAATACAAGTGCAAAAGTGGTTTCCTGCACCAACACAAGTGCGAAAAGTGTTTTTTCAACACTAACACAAGTGCGAAAAGTGGTTTTTCAACACTATCACAAGTGCAAAAAGTGTTTTTTCCACACTAATACAAGTGCAAAAGTGGTTTCCTGCACCAACACAAGTTTGAAAAGTGGTTTTTCAACACTAACACAAGTGTGAAAAGTGGTTTTTCAACACCAACACAAGTGTGAAAAGTGGTTTTTCCACACTAATACAAGTGCGCAAAGTGGTTTTTCCACACTAATATAAGTGCAAAAGTGGTTTCCTGCACCAACACAAGTGCGAAAAGTGGTTTTTCAACACTAACACAAGTGCGAAAAGTGGTTTTTCAACACTAACACAGTACGAAAAGTGTTTTTTCCACACTAATATACGTGCAAAAGTGGTTTCCTGCACAACACAAGTGCGAAAAGTGGTTTTTCAACACTAACACAAGTGCGAAAAGTGGTTTTTCCACACTAATACAAGTGCAAAAGTGGTTTCCTGCACCAACACAAGTGCGAAAAGTGGTTTTTCACACTAACACAAGTGCGAAAAGTGGTTTTTCAACACTATCACAAGTGCAAAAAGTGTTTTTTCTACACTAATACAAGTGCAAAAGTGGTTTCCTGCACCAACACAAGTGCGAAAAGTGGTTTTTTCAACACTAACACAAGTGCGAAAAGTGGTTTTTCAACACTATCACAAGTGCAAAAAGTGTTTTTTCCACACTAATACAAGTGCAAAAGTGGTTTCCTGCACCAACACAAGTTTGAAAGTGGTTTTTCAACACTAACACAAGTGTGAAAAGTGGTTTTTCAACACCAACACAAGTGTGAAAAGTGGTTTTTTCCACACTAATACAAGTGCGCAAAGTGGTTTTTCTCACACTAATATAAGTGCAAAAGTGGTTTCCTGCACCAACACAAGTGCGAAAAGTGGTTTTTCAACACTAACACAAGTGCGAAAAGTGGTTTTTCAACACTAACACAAGTACGAAAAGTGTTTTTTCCACACTAATATACGTGCAAAAGTGGTTTCCTGGACCAACACAAGTGCGAAAAGTGGTTTTTCAACACTAACACAAGTGCGAAATGTGGTTTTTCAACACTAACACAAGTGCGAAAAGTGGTTTTTCAACACTAACACAAGTGCGAAAAGTGGTTTTTCCACACTAATACAAGTGCAAAAGTGGTTTTCCTGCACAACACAAGTGCGAAAAGTGGTTTTTCAACACCAACACAAGTGGGAAAAAGTGGTTTTTCAACACTAACACAAGTGCGAAAAGTGGTTTTTCAACACTATCACAAGTGCAAGAAGTGTTTTTTCCACACTAATACAAGTGCAAAAGTGGTTTTCCTGCACCAACACAAGTGCGAAAAGTGGTTTTTCAACACTAACACAAGTGCGAAAAGTGGTTTTTTCAACACTAACACAAGTGCGAAAAGTGGTTTTTCCACACTAATACAAGTGCAAAAGTGGTTTCCTGCACCAACACAAGTGCGAAAAGTGGTTTTTCAACACCAACACAAGTGCGAAAAGTGGTTTTTCCACACTAATACAAGTGCAAAAGTGGTTTCCTGCACCAACACAAGTGCGAAAAGTGGTTTTTCAACACTAACACAAGTGCGAAAAGTGGTTTTTCAACACTATCACAAGTGCAAAAGTGTTTTTTCCACACTAATACAAGTGCAAAAGTTGTTTCCTGCACCAACACAAGTGCGAAAAGTGGTTTTTCAACACTAACACAAGTGCGAAAAGTGGTTTTTCAACACTAACACAAGTACGAAAAGTGTTTTTTCCACACTAATATACGTGCAAAAGTGGTTTCCTGGACCAACACAAGTGCGAAAAGTGGTTTTTCAACACTAACACAAGTGCGAAAAGTGGTTTTTCAACACTAACACAAGTGCGAAAAGTGGTTTTTCAACACTAACACATGTGCGAAAAGTGGTTTTCCCACACTAATACAAGTGCGAAAAGTGGTTTCCTTAACCAACACAAGTGCGAAAAGTGGTTTCCTACACCAACACAAGTGCGAAAAGTGGGATTTTAAACACTAACACAAGTGCGAAAAGTGGTTTCCTACACCAACACAAGTGCAAAAAGTGGTTTTTCCACACTAACACAAGTCCGAAAAGTGGTTTCCTACACCAACACAAGTGCGAAAAGTGGTTTTGCCACACTAATACAAGTGCGAAAAGTGGTTTCCTACACCAACACAAGTGCGAAAAGTGGGTTTTCAACACTAACACATGTGCGAAAAGTGGTTTCCTCCACCAACACATGTGCGAAAAGTGTTTTTTCAACACTAACACAAGTGCGAAAAGTGGTTTCCGACACCAACACAAGTGTGAAAAGTGGTTTTTCAACACTAACACAAGTGCGAAAAGTGGTTTTTCCACACTAATACAAGTGCAAAAGTGGTTGCCTGCACCAACACAAGTGCGAAAAGTGGTTTTTCAACACTAACACAAGTGTGAAAAGTGGTTTTTCAACACTATCACAAGTGCAAAAAGTGTTTTTTCTACACTAATACAAGTGCAAAAGTGGTTTCCTGCACCAACACAAGTGCGAAAAGTGGTTTTTCAACACTAACACAAGTGCGAAAAGTGGTTTTTCAACACTATCACAAGTGCAAAAAGTGTTTTTTCCACACTAATACAAGTGCAAAAGTGGTTTCCTGCACCAACACAAGTGCGAAAAGTGGTTTTTCAACACTAACACAAGTGCGAAAAGTGGTTTTTCAACACTAACACAAGTGCGAAAAGTGTTTTTTCCACACTAATACAAGTGCAAAAGTGGTTTCCTGCACCAACACAAGTGCGAAAAGTGGTTTTTCAACACCAACACAAGTGCGAAAAGTGGTTTTTCAACACTAACACAAGTGCGAAAAGTGGTTTTTCAACACTATCACAAGTGCAAAAAGTGTTTTTTCCACACTAATACAAGTGCAAAAGTGGTTTCCTGCACCAACACAAGTGCGAAAAGTGGTTTTTCAACACTAACACAAGTGCGAAAAGTGGTTTTTCAACACTAACACAAGTGCGAAAAGTGGTTTTTCAACACTAACACAAGTGCGAAAAGTGGTTTTCCACACTAATACAAGTGCAAATGTGGTTTCCTGCACCAACACAAGTGCGAAAAGTGGTTTTTCAACACCAACACAAGTGCGAAAAGTGGTTTTTCAACACTAACACAAGTGCGAAAAGTGGTTTTGCCACACTTATACAAGTGCAAAAGTGGTTTCCTGCACCAACACAAGTGCGAAAAGTGGTTTTTCAACACTAACACAAGTGCGAAAAGTGGTTTTTCAACACTATCACAAGTGCAAAAAGTGTTTTTTCCACACTAATACAAGTGCAAAAGTGGTTTCCTGCACCAACACAAGTGCGAAAAGTGGTTTTTCAACACTAACACAAGTGCGAAAAGTGGTTTTTCAACACTAACACAAGTGCGAAAAGTGTTTTTTCCACACTAATATAAGTGCAAAAGTGGTTTCCTGGACCAACACAAGTGCAATAAGTGGTTTTTCAACACTAACACAAGTGCGAAAAGTGGTTTCTCCACACTAATACAAGTCCGAAAAGTGGTTTCCTACACCAACACAAGTGCGAAAAGTGGTTTTGCCACACTAATACAAGTGCGAAAAGTGGTTTCCTACACCAACACAAGTGCGAAAAGTGGGTTTTCAACACTAACACAAGTGCGAAAAGTGGTTTCCTCCACCAACACAAGTGCGAAAAGTGTTTTTTCAACACTAACACAAGTGTGAAAAGTGGTTTCCGACACCAACACAAGTGCGAAAAGTGGTTTTTCAACACTAACACAAGTGCGAAAAGTGGTTTTTCCACACTAATACAAGTGCAAAAGTGGTTTCCTGCACCAACACAAGTGCGAAAAGTGGTTTTTCAACACTAACACAAGTGCGAAAAGTGGTTTTTCAACACTATCACAAGTGCAAAAAGTGTTTTTTCTACACTAATACAAGTGCAAAAGTGGTTTCCTGCACCAACACAAGTGCGAAAAGTGGTTTTTCAACACTAACACAAGTGCGAAAAGTGGTTTTTCAACACTATCACAAGTGCAAAAAGTGTTTTTTCCACACTAATACAAGTGCAAAAGTGGTTTCCTGCACCAACACAAGTTTGAAAAGTGGTTTTTCAACACTAACACAAGTGTGAAAAGTGGTTTTTCAACACCAACACAAGTGTGAAAAGTGGTTTTTCCACACTAATACAAGTGCGCAAAGTGGTTTTTCCACACTAATATAAGTGCAAAAGTGGTTTCCTGCACCAACACAAGTGCGAAAAGTGGTTTTTCAACACTAACACAAGTGCGAAAAGTGGTTTTTCAACACTAACACAAGTACGAAAAGTGTTTTTTCCACACTAATATACGTGCAAAAGTGGTTTCCTGGACCAACACAAGTGCGAAAAGTGGTTTTTCAACACTAACACAAGTGCGAAATGTGGTTTTTCAACACTAACACAAGTGCGAAAAGTGGTTTTTCAACACTAACACAAGTGCGAAAAGTGGTTTTCCCACACTAATACAAGTGCGAAAAGTGGTTTCCTTCACCAACACAAGTGCGAAAAGTGGTTTCCTACACCAACACAAGTGTGAAAAGTGGGATTTTCAACACTAACACAAGTGCAAAAAGTGGTTTTTCCAAACTAATACAAGTGCGAAAAGTGGTTTCCTACACCAACACAAGTGTGAAAAGTGGTTTTTCCACACTAATACAAGTCCGAAAAGTGGTTTCCTACACCAACACAAGTGCGAAAAGTGGTTTTGCCACACTAATACAAATGCGAAAAGTGGTTTCCTACACCAACACAAGTGCGAAAAGTGGGTTTTCAACACTAACACAAGTGCGAAAAGTGGTTTCCTCCACCAACACATGTGCGAAAAGTGTTTTTTCAACACTAACACAAGTGCGAAAAGTGGTTTCCGACACCAACACAAGTGTGAAAAGTGGTTTTTCAACACTAACACAAGTGCGAAAAGTGGTTTTTCCACACTAATACAAGTGCAAAAGTGGTTTCCTGCACCAACACAAGTGCGAAAAGTGGTTTTTCAACACTAACACAAGTGTGAAATGTGGTTTTTCAACACTATCACAAGTGCAAAAAGTGTTTTTTCCACACTAATACAAGTGCAAAAGTGGTTTCCTGCACCAACACAAGTGCGAAAAGTGGTTTTTCAACACTAACACAAGTGCGAAAAGTGGTTTTTCAACACTATCACAAGTGCAAAAAGTGTTTTTTCCACACTAATACAAGTGCAAAAGTGGTTTCCTGCACCAACACAAGTTTGAAAAGTGGTTTTTCAACACTAACACAAGTGCGAAAAGTGGTTTTTCAACACTAACACAAGTGCGAAAAGTGGTTTTTCCACACTAATACAAGTGCAAAAGTGGTTTCCTGCACCAACACAAGTGCGAAAAGTGGTTTTTCAACACTAACACAAGTGCGAAAAGTGGTTTTTCAACACTATCACAAGTGCAAAAAGTGTTTTTTCCACACTAATACAAGTGCAAAAGTGGTTTCCTGCACCAACACAAGTGCGAAAAGTGGTTTTTCAACACTAACACAAGTGCGAAAAGTGGTTTTTCAACACTAACACAAGTGCGAAAAGTGTTTTTTCCACACTAATATAAGTGCAAAAGTGGTTTCCTGGACCAACACAAGTGCAATAAGTGGTTTTTCAACACTAACACAAGTGCGAAAAGTGGTTTCTCCACACTAATACAAGTCCGAAAAGTGGTTTCCTACACCAACACAAGTGCGAAAAGTGGTTTTGCCACACTAATACAAGTGCGAAAAGTGGTTTCCTACACCAACACAAGTGCGAAAAGTGGGTTTTCAACACTAACACAGTGCGAAAAGTGGTTTCCTCCACCAACACAAGTGCGAAAAGTGTTTTTTTCAACACTAACACAAGTGTGAAAAGTGGTTTCCGACACCAACACAAGTGCGAAAAGTGGATTTTTCAACACTAACACAAGTGCGAAAAGTGGTTTTTTCCACACTAATACAAGTGCAAAAGTGGTTTCCTGCACCAACACAAGTGCGAAAAGTGGTTTTTCAACACTAACACAAGTGCGAAAAGTGGTTTTTCAACACTATCACAAGTGCAAAAAGTGTTTTTTCTACACTAATACAAGTGCAAAAGTGGTTTCCTGCACCAACACAAGTGCGAAAAGTGGTTTTTCAACACTAACACAAGTGCGAAAAGTGGTTTTTCAACACTATCACAAGTGCAAAAAGTGTTTTTTCCACACTAATACAAGTGCAAAAGTGGTTTCCTGCACCAACACAAGTTTGAAAAGTGGTTTTTCAACACTAACACAAGTGTGAAAAGTGGTTTTTCAACACCAACACAAGTGTGAAAGTGGTTTTTCCACACTAATACAAGTGCGCAAAGTGGTTTTTCCACACTAATATAAGTGCAAAAGTGGTTTCCTGCACCAACACAAGTGCGAAAAGTGGTTTTTCAACACTAACACAAGTGCGAAAAGTGGTTTTTCAACACTAACACAAGTACGAAAAGTGTTTTTCCACACTAATATACGTGCAAAAGTGGTTTCCTGGACCAACACAAGTGCGAAAAGTGGTTTTTCAACACTAACACAAGTGCGAAATGTGGTTTTTCAACACTAACACAAGTGCGAAAAGTGGTTTTTCAACACTAACACAAGTGCGAAAAGTGGTTTTCCCCACACTAATACAAGTGCGAAAAGTGGTTTCCTTCACCAACACAAGTGCGAAAAGTGGTTTCCTACACCAACACAAGTGTGAAAAGTGGGATTTTCAACACTAACACAAGTGCAAAAAGTGGTTTTTCCAAACTAATACAAGTGCGAAAAGTGGTTTCCTACACCAACACAGTGTGAAAAGTGGTTTTTCCACACTAATACAAGTCCGAAAAGTGGTTTCCTACACCAACACAAGTGCGAAAAGTGGTTTTGCCACACTAATACAAATGCGAAAAGTGGTTTCCTACACCAACACAAGTGCGAAAAGTGGGTTTTCAACACTAACACAAGTGCGAAAAGTGGTTTCCTCCACCAACACATGTGCGAAAAGTGTTTTTTCAACACTAACACAAGTGCGAAAAGTGGTTTCCGACACCAACACAAGTGTGAAAAGTGGTTTTTCAACACTAACACAAGTGCGAAAGTGGTTTTTCCACACTAATACAAGTGCAAAAAGTGGTTTCCTGCACCAACACAAGTGCGAAAAGTGGTTTTTCAACACTAACACAAGTGTGAAATGTGGTTTTTCAACACTATCACAAGTGCAAAAAGTGTTTTTTTCCACACTAATACAAGTGCAAAAGTGGTTTCCTGCACCAACACAAGTGCGAAAAGTGGTTTTTCAACACTAACACAAGTGCGAAAAGTGGTTTTTCAACACTATCACAAGTGCAAAAAGTGTTTTTTCCACACTAATACAAGTGCAAAAGTGGTTTCCTGCACCAACACAAGTTTGAAAAGTGGTTTTTCAACACTAACACAAGTGCGAAAAGTGGTTTTTCAACACTAACACAAGTGCGAAAAGTGGTTTTTCCACACTAATACAAGTGCAAAAGTGGTTTCCTGCACCAACACAAGTGCGAAAAGTGGTTTTTCAACACCAACACAAGTGCGAAAAGTGGTTTTTCAACACTAACACAAGTGCGAAAAGTGGTTTTTCAACACTATCACAAGTGCAAAAAGTGTTTTTTCCACACTAATACAAGTGCAAAAAGTGGTTTCCTGCACCAACACAAGTGCGAAAAGTGGTTTTTCAACACTAACACAAGTGTGAAAAGTGGTTTTTCAACACTAACACAAGTGCGAAAAGTGGTTTTTCAACCCTAACACAAGTGCGAAAAGTGGTTTTCCACACTAATACAAGTGCAAAAGTGGTTTCCTGCACCAACACAAGTGCGAAAAGTGGTTTTTCAACACCAACACAACTGCGAAAAGTGGTTTTTCAACACTAACACAAGTGCGAAAAGTGGTTTTGCCACACTTATACAAGTGCAAAAGTGGTTTCCTGCACCAACACAAGTGCGAAAAGTGGTTTTTCAACACTAACACAAGTGCGAAAAGTGGTTTTTCAACACTAACACAAGTGCGAAAAGTGTTTTTTCCACACTAATATAAGTGCAAAAGTGGTTTCCTGGACCAACACAAGTGCAATAAGTGGTTTTTCAACACTAACACAAGTGCGAAAAGTGGTTTCTCCACACTAATACAAGTCCGAAAAGTGGTTTCCTACACCAACACAAGTGCGAAAAGTGGTTTTGCCACACTAATACAAGTGCGAAAAGTGGTTTCCTACACCAACACAAGTGCGAAAAGTGGGTTTTCAACACTAACACAAGTGCGAAAAGTGGTTTCCTCTACCAACACAAGTGCGAAAAGTGTTTTTTCAACACTAACACAAGTGTGAAAAGTGGTTTCCGACACCAACACAAGTGCGAAAAGTGGTTTTTCAACACTAACACAAGTTCGAAAAGTGGTTTTTCTACACTAATACAAGTGCAAATGTGGTTTCCTGCACCAACACAAGTGCGAAAAGTGGTTTTTCAACACTAACACAAGTGCGAAAAGTGGTTTTTCAACACTATCACAAGTGCAAAAAGTGTTTTTTCTACACTAATACAAGTGCAAAAGTGGTTTCCTGCACCAACACAAGTGCGAAAAGTGGTTTTTCAACACTAACACAAGTGTGAAAAGTGGTTTTTCAACACTATCACAAGTGCAAAAAGTGTTTTTTCCACACTAATACAAGTGCAAAAGTGGTTTCCTGCACCAACACAAGTTTGAAAAGTGGTTTTTCAACACTAACACAAGTGTGAAAAGTGGTTTTTCAACACCAACACAAGTGCGAAAAGTGGTTTTTCCACACTAATACAAGTGCGAAAAGTGGTTTTTCCACACTAATATAAGTGCAAAAGTGGTTTCCTGCACCAACACAAGTGCGAAAAGTGGTTTTTCAACACTAACACAAGTGCGAAAAGTGGTTTTTCAAAACTAACACAAGTACGAAAAGTGTTTTTTCCACACTAATATACGTGCAAAAGTGGTTTCCTGGACCAACACAAGTGCGGAAAGTGGTTTTTCAACACTAACACAAGTGCGAAATGTGGTTTTTCAACACTAACACAAGTGCGAAAAGTGGTTTTTCAACACTAACACAAGTGCGAAAAGTGGTTTTCCCACACTAATACAAGTGCGAAAAGTGGTTTCCTTCACCAACACAAGTGCGAAAAGTGGTTTCCTACACCAACACAAGTGTGAAAAGTGGGATTTTCAACACTAACACAAGTGCAAAAAGTGGTTTTTCCAAACTAATACAAGTGCGAAAAGTGGTTTCCTACACCAACACAAGTGCGAAAAGTGGTTTTTCCACACTAATACAAGTCCGAAAAGTGGTTTCCTACACCAACACAAGTGCGAAAAGTGGTTTTGCCACACTAATACAAGTGCGAAAAGTGGTTTCCTACAACAACACAAGTGCGAAAAGTGGGTTTTCAACACTAACACAAGTGCGAAAAGTGGTTTCCTCCACCAACACATGTGCGAAAAGTGTTTTTTCAACACTAACACAAGTGCGAAAAGTGGTTTCCGACACCAACACAAGTGTGAAAAGTGGTTTTTCAACACTAACACAAGTGCGAAAAGTGGTTTTTCCACACTAATACAAGTGCAAAAGTGGTTTCCTGCACCAACACAAGTGCGAAAAGTGGTTTTTCAACACTAACACAAGTGTGAAAAGTGGTTTTTCAACACTATCACAAGTGCAAAAAGTGTTTTTTCTACACTAATACAAGTGCAAAAGTGGTTTCCTGCACCAACACAAGTGCGAAAAGTGGTTTTTCAACACTAACACAAGTGCGAAAAGTGGTTTTTCAACACTATCACAAGTGCAAAAAGTGTTTTTTCCACACTAATACAAGTGCAAAAGTGGTTTCCTGCACCAACACAAGTTTGAAAAGTGGTTTTTCAACACTAACACAAGTGCGAAAAGTGGTTTTTCAACACTAACACAAGTGCGAAAAGTGGTTTTTCCACACTAATACAAGTGCAAAAGTGGTTTCCTGCACCAACACAAGTGCGAAAAGTGGTTTTTCAACACCAACACAAGTGCGAAAAGTGGTTTTTCAACACTAACACAAGTGCGAAAAGTGGTTTTTCAACACTATCACAAGTGCAAAAAGTGTTTTTTCCACACTAATACAAGTGCAAAAGTGGTTTCCTGCACCAACACAAGTTTGAAAAGTGGTTTTTCAACACTAACACAAGTGCGAAAAGTGGTTTTTCAACACTAACACAAGTGCGAAAAGTGGTTTTTCCACACTAATACAAGTGCAAAAGTGGTTTCCTGCACCAACACAAGTGCGAAAAGTGGTTTTTCAACACCAACACAAGTGCGAAAAGTGGTTTTTCAACACTAACACAAGTGCGAAAAGTGGTTTTTCAACACTATCACAAGTGCAAAAAGTGTTTTTTTCCACACTAATACAAGTGCAAAAGTGGTTTCCTGCACCAACACAAGTGCGAAAAGTGGTTTTTCAACACTAACACAAGTGCGAAAAGTGGTTTTTCAACACTAACACAAGTGCGAAAAGTGGTTTTTCAACACTAACACAAGTGCGAAAAGTGGTTTTCCACACTAATACAAGTGCAAAAGTGGTTTCCTGCACCAACACAAGTGCGAAAAGTGGTTTTTCAACACCAACACAACTGCGAAAAGTGGTTTTTCAACACTAACACAAGTGCGAAAAGTGGTTTTGCCACACTTATACAAGTGCAAAAGTGGTTTCCTGCACCAACACAAGTGCGAAAAGTGGTTTTTCAACACTAACACAAGTGCGAAAAGTGGTTTTTCAACACTATCACAAGTGCAAAAAGTGTTTTTTCCACACTAATACAAGTGCAAAAGTGGTTTCCTGCACCAACATAAGTGCGAAAAGTGGTTTTTCAACACTAACACAAGTGCGAAAAGTGGTTTTTCAACACTAACACAAGTGCGAAAAGTGTTTTTTCCACACTAATATAAGTGCAAAAGTGGTTTCCTGGACCAACACAAGTGCAATAAGTGGTTTTTCAACACTAACACAAGTGCGAAAAGTGGTTTCTCCACACTAATACAAGTCCGAAAAGTGGTTTCCTACACCAACACAAGTGCGAAAAGTGGTTTTGCCACACTAATACAAGTGCGAAAAGTGGTTTCCTACACCAACACAAGTGCGAAAAGTGGGTTTTCAACACTAACACAAGTGCGAAAAGTGGTTTCCTCCACCAACACAAGTGCGAAAAGTGTTTTTTCAACACTAACACAAGTGTGAAAAGTGGTTTCCGACACCAACACAAGTGCGAAAAGTGGTTTTTCAACACTAACACAAGTGCGAAAAGTGGTTTTTCCACACTAATACAAGTGCAAAAGTGGTTTCCTGCACCAACACAAGTGCGAAAAGTGGTTTTTCAACACTAACACAAGTGCGAAAAGTGATTTTTCAACACTATCACAAGTGCAAAAAGTGTTTTTTCTACACTAATACAAGTGCAAAAGTGGTTTCCTGCACCAACACAAGTGCGAAAAGTGGTTTTTCAACACTAACACAAGTGCGAAAAGTGGTTTTTCAACACTATCACAAGTGCAAAAAGTGTTTTTTCCACACTAATACAAGTGCAAAAGTGGTTTCCTGCACCAACACAAGTTTGAAAAGTGGTTTTTCAACACTAACACAAGTGTGAAAAGTGGTTTTTCAACACCAACACAAGTGCGAAAAGTGGTTTTTCCACACTAATACAAGTGCGAAAAGTGGTTTTTCCACACTAATATAAGTGCAAAAGTGGTTTCCTGCACCAACACAAGTGCGAAAAGTGGTTTTTCAACACTAACACAAGTGCGAAAAGTGGTTTTTCAACACTAACACAAGTACGAAAAGTGTTTTTTCCACACTAATATACGTGCAAAAGTGGTTTCCTGGACCAACACAAGTGCGAAAAGTGGTTTTTCAACACTAACACAAGTGCGAAATGTGGTTTTTCAACACTGACACAAGTGCGAAAAGTGGTTTTTCAACACTAACACAAGTGCGAAAAGTGGTTTTCCCACACTAATACAAGTGCGAAAAGTGGTTTCCTTCACCAACACAAGTGCGAAAAGTGGTTTCCTACACCAACACAAGTGTGAAAAGTGGGATTTTCAACACTAACACAAGTGCAAAAAGTGGTTTTTCCAAACTAATACAAGTGCGAAAAGTGGTTTCCTACACCAACACAAGTGCGAAAAGTGGTTTTTCCACACTAATACAAGTCCGAAAAGTGGTTTCCTACACCAACACAAGTGCGAAAAGTGGTTTTGCCACACTAATACAAGTGCGAAAAGTGGTTTCCTACAACAACACAAGTGCGAAAAGTGGGTTTTCAACACTAACACAAGTGCGAAAAGTGGTTTCCTCCACCAACACATGTGCGAAAAGTGTTTTTTCAACACTAACACAAGTGCGAAAAGTGGTTTCCGACACCAACACAAGTGTGAAAAGTGGTTTTTCAACACTAACACAAGTGCGAAAAGTGGTTTTTCCACACTAATACAAGTGCAAAAGTGGTTTCCTGCGCCAACACAAGTGCGAAAAGTGGTTTTTCAACACTAACACAAGTGCGAAAAGTGGTTTTTCAACACTAACACAAGTGCGAAAAGTGGTTTTTCAACACTAACACAAGTGCGAAAAGTGGTTTTCCCACACTAATACAAGTGCAAAAGTGGTTTCCTGCACCAACACAAGTGCGAAAAGTGGTTTTTCAACACCAACACAACTGCGAAAAGTGGTTTTTCAACACTAACACAAGTGCGAAAAGTGGTTTTGCCACACTTATACAAGTGCAAAAGTGGTTTCCTGCACCAACACAAGTGCGAAAAGTGGGTTTTTCAACACTAACACAAGTGCGAAAAGTGGTTTTTCAACACTATCACAAGTGCAAAAAGTGTTTTTTTCCACACTAATACAAGTGCAAAAGTGGTTTCCTGCACCAACATAAGTGCGAAAAGTGGTTTTCAACACTAACACAAGTGCGAAAAGTGGTTTTTCAACACTAACACAAGTGCGAAAAGTGTTTTTTCCACACTAATATAAGTGCAAAAGTGGTTTCCTGGACCAACACAAGTGCAATAAGTGGTTTTTCAACACTAACACAAGTGCGAAAAGTGGTTTCTCCACACTAATACAAGTCCGAAAAGTGGTTTCCCTACACCAACACAAGTGCGAAAAGTGGTTTTGCCACACTAATACAAGTGCGAAAAGTGGTTTCCTACACCAACACAAGTGCGAAAAGTGGGTTTTCAACACTAACCACAAGTGCGAAAAGTGGTTTCCTCCACCAACACAAGTGCGAAAAGTGTTTTTTCACACTAACACAAGTGTGAAAAGTGGTTTCCGACACCAACACAAGTGCGAAAAGTGGTTTTTCAACACTAACACAAGTGCGAAAAGTGGTTTTTCCACACTAATACAAGTGCAAAAGTGGTTTCCTGCACCAACACAAGTGCGAAAAGTGGTTTTTCAACACTAACACAAGTGCGAAAAGTGATTTTTCAACACTATCACAAGTGCAAAAAGTGTTTTTTCTACACTAATACAAGTGCAAAAGTGGTTTCCCTGCACCAACACAAGTGCGAAAAGTGGTTTTTCAACACTAACACAAGTGCGAAAAGTGGTTTTTCAACACTATCACAAGTGCAAAAAGTGTTTTTTCCACACTAATACAAGTGCAAAAGTGGTTTCCTGCACCAACACAAGTTTGAAAAGTGGTTTTTCAACACTAACACAAGTGTGAAAAGTGGTTTTTCAACACCAACACAAGTGCGAAAAGTGGTTTTTCCACACTAATACAAGTGCGAAAAGTGGTTTTTCCACACTAATATAAGTGCAAAAGTGGTTTCCTGCACCAACACAAGTGCGAAAAGTGGTTTTTCAACACTAACACAAGTGCGAAAAGTGGTTTTTCAACACTAACACAAGTACGAAAAGTGTTTTTTCCACACTAATATACGTGCAAAAGTGTTTCCTGGACCAACACAAGTGCGAAAAGTGGTTTTTTCAACACTAACACAAGTGCGAAATGTGGTTTTTCAACACTGACACAAGTGCGAAAAGTGGTTTTTCAACACTAACACAAGTGCGAAAAGTGGTTTTCCCACACTAATACAAGTGCGAAAAGTGGTTTCCCTTCACCAACACAAGTGCGAAAAGTGGTTTCCTACACCAACACAAGTGTGAAAAGTGGGATTTTCAACACTAACACAAGTGCAAAAAGTGGTTTTTCCAAACTAATACAAGTGCGAAAAGTGGTTTCCTACACCAACACAAGTGCGAAAAGTGGTTTTTCCACACTAATACAAGTCCGAAAAGTGGTTTCCTACACCAACACAAGTGCGAAAAGTGGTTTTGCCACACTAATACAAGTGCGAAAAAGTGGTTTCCTACAACAACACAAGTGCGAAAAGTGGGTTTTCAACACTAACACAAGTGCGAAAAGTGGTTTCCTCCACCAACACATGTGCGAAAAGTGTTTTTTCAACACTAACACAAGTGCGAAAAGTGGTTTCCGACACCAACACAAGTGTGAAAAGTGGTTTTTCAACACTAACACAAGTGCGAAAAGTGGTTTTTCCACACTAATACAAGTGCAAAAGTGGTTTCCTGCGCCAACACAAGTGCGAAAAGTGGTTTTTCAACACTAACACAAGTGTGAAAAGTGGTTTTTCAACACTATCACAAGTGCAAAAAGTGTTTTTTCTACACTAATACAAGTGCAAAAGTGGTTTCCTGCACCAACACAAGTGCGAAAAGTGGTTTTTCAACACTAACACAAGTGCGAAAAGTGGTTTTTCAACACTATCACAAGTGCAAAAAGTGTTTTTTCCACACTAATACAAGTGCAAAAGTGGTTTCCTGCACCAACACAAGTTTGAAAAGTGGTTTTTCAACACTAACACAAGTGCGAAAAGTGGTTTTTCAACACTAACACAAGTGCGAAAAGTGGTTTTTCCACACTAATACAAGTGCAAAAGTGGTTTCCTGCACCAACACAAGTGCGAAAAGTGGTTTTTCAACACCAACACAAGTGCGAAAAGTGGTTTTTCAACACTAACACAAGTGCGAAAGTGGTTTTTCAACACTATCACAAGTGCAAAAAGTGCTTTTTCCACACTAATACAAGTGCAAAAGTGGTTTCCTGCACCAACACAAGTGCAAAAAGTGGTTTTTCAACACTAACACAAGTGCGAAAAGTGGTTTTTCAACACTAACACAAGTGCGAAAAGTGGTTTTTCAACGCTAACACATGTGCGAAAAGTGCTTTTCCACACTAATACAAGTGCAAAAGTGGTTTCCTGCACCAACACAAGTGCGAAAAGTGGTTTTTCAACACCAACACAAGTGCCAAAAGTGGTTTTTCAACACTAACACAAGTGCGAAAAGTGGTTTTTTCCGCACTAATACAAGTGCAAAAGTGGTTTCCTGCACCAACACAAGTGCGAAAAGTGGTTTTTCAACACTAACACAAGTGCGAAAAGTGGTTTTTCAACACTAACACAAGTGCGAAAAGTGTTTTTTCCACACTAATATAAGTGCAAAAGTGGTTTCCTGGACCAACACAAGTGCGAAAAGTGGTTTTTCAACACTAACACAAGTGCGAAAAGTGGTTTCTCCACACTAATACAAGTCCGAAAAGTGGTTTCCTACACCAACACAAGTGCGAAAAGTGGTTTTGCCACACTAATACAAGTGCGAAAAGTGGTTTCCTACACCAACACAAGTGCGAAAAGTGGGTTTTCAACACTAACACAAGTGCGAAAAGTGGTTTCCCTCCACCAACACAAGTGCGAAAAGTGTTTTTTCAACACTAACACAAGTGTGAAAAGTGGTTTCCGACACCAACACAAGTGCGAAAAGTGGTTTTTCAACACTAACACAAGTGCGAAAAGTGGTTTTTCCACACTAATACAAGTGCAAAAGTGGTTTCCTGCACCAACACAAGTGCGAAAAGTGGTTTTTCAACACTAACACAAGTGCGAAAAGTGGTTTTTCAACACTATCACAAGTGCAAAAAGTGTTTTTTCTACACTAATACAAGTGCAAAAGTGGTTTCCTGCACCAACACAAGTGCGAAAAGTGGTTTTTCAACACTAACACAAGTGCAAAAAGTGGTTTTTCAACACTATCACAAGTGCAAAAAGTGTTTTTTCCACACTAATACAAATGCAAAAGTGGTTTCCTGCACTAACACAAGTTTGAAAAGTGGTTTTTCAACACTAACACAAGTGTGAAAAGTGGTTTTTCAACACCAACACAAGTGCGAAAAGTGGTTTTTCCACACTAATACAAGTGCGAAAAGTGGTTTTTCCACACTAATATAAGTGCAAAAGTGGTTTCCTGCACCAACACAAGTGCGAAAAGTGGTTTTTCAACACCAACAACAAGTGCGAAAAGTGGTTTTTTCCACACTAATATAAGTGCAAAAGTGGTTTCCTGCACCAACACAAGTGCGAAAAGTGGTTTTCCCACACTAATACAAGTGCGAAAAGTGGTTTTTCAACACTAACACAAGTGTGAAAAGTGGTTTTTCAACACTATCACAAGTGCGAAAAGTGTTTTTTCAACACTAACACAAGTGCAAAAAGTGGTTTTTTCCAAACTAATACAAGTGCGAAAAGTGGTTTCCTACACCAACACAAGTGCGAAAAGTGGTTTTTCCACACTAATACAAGTCCGAAAAGTGGTTTCCTACACCAACACAAGTGCGAAAAGTGGTTTTGCCACACTAATACAAGTGCGAAAAGTGGTTTTCCTACAACAACACAAGTGCGAAAAGTGGGTTTTCAACACTAACACAAGTGCGAAAAGTGGTTTCCTCCACCAACACATGTGCGAAAAGTGTTTTTTCAACACTAACACAAGTGCGAAAAGTGGTTTCCGACACCAACACAAGTGTGAAAAGTGGTTTTTCAACACTAACACAAGTGCGAAAAGTGGTTTTTCCACACTAATACAAGTGCAAAAGTGGTTTCCTGCACCAACACAAGTGCGAAAAGTGGTTTTTCAACACTAACACAAGTGTGAAAAGTGGTTTTTCAACACTATCACAAGTGCAAAAAGTGTTTTTTCTACACTAATACAAGTGCAAAAGTGGTTTCCTGCACCAACACAAGTGCGAAAAGTGGTTTTTCAACACTAACACAAGTGCGAAAAGTGGTTTTTCAACACTATCACAAGTGCAAAAAGTGTTTTTTCCACACTAATACAAGTGCAAAAGTGGTTTCCTGCACCAACACAAGTTTGAAAAGTGGTTTTTCAACACTAACACAAGTGCGAAAAGTGGTTTTTCAACACTAACACAAGTGAGAAAAGTGGTTTTTCCACACTAATACAAGTGGGAAAGTGGTTTCCTGCACCAACACAAGTGCGAAAAGTGGTTTTTCAACACCAACACAAGTGCGAAAAGTGGTTTTTCAACACTAACACAAGTGCGAAAAGTGGTTTTTCAACACTATCACAAGTGCAAAAAGTGTTTTTTCCACACTAATACAAGTGCAAAAGTGGTTTCCTGCACCAACACAAGTTTGAAAAGTGGTTTTTCAACACTAACACAAGTGCGAAAAGTGGTTTTTCCACACTAATACAAGTGCAAAAGTGGTTTCCTGCACCAACACAAGTGCGAAAAGTGGTTTTTCAACACCAACACAAGTGCGAAAAGTGGTTTTTCAACACTAACACAAGTGCGAAAAGTGGTTTTTCAACACTATCACAAGTGCAAAAAGTGCTTTTTCCACACTAATACAAGTGCAAAAGTGGTTTCCTGCACCAACACAAGTGCAAAAAGTGGTTTTTCAACACTAACACAAGTGCGAAAAGTGGTTTTTCAACACTAACACAAGTGCGAAAAGTGGTTTTTCAACGCTAACACATGTGCGAAAAGTGCTTTTCCACACTAATACAAGTGCAAAAGTGGTTTCCTGCACCAACACAAGTGCGAAAAGTGGTTTTTCAACACCAACACAAGTGCCAAAAGTGGTTTTTCAACACTAACACAAGTGCGAAAAGTGGTTTTTCCGCACTAATACAAGTGCAAAAGTGGTTTCCTGCACCAACACAAGTGCGAAAAGTGGTTTTTCAACACTAACACAAGTGCGAAAAGTGGTTTTTCAACACTAACACAAGTGCGAAAAGTGTTTTTTCCACACTAATATAAGTGCAAAAGTGGTTTCCTGGACCAACACAAGTGCGAAAAGTGGTTTTTCAACACTAACACAAGTGCGAAAAGTGGTTTCTCCACACTAATACAAGTCCGAAAAGTGGTTTCCTACACCAACACAAGTGCGAAAAGTGGTTTTGCCACACTAATACAAGTGCGAAAAGTGGTTTCCTACACCAACACAAGTGCGAAAAGTGGGTTTTCAACACTAACACAAGTGCGAAAAGTGGTTTCCTCCACCAACACAAGTGCGAAAAGTGTTTTTTCAACACTAACACAAGTGTGAAAAGTGGTTTCCGACACCAACACAAGTGCGAAAAGTGGTTTTTCAACACTAACACAAGTGCGAAAAGTGGTTTTTCCACACTAATACAAGTGCAAAAGTGGTTTCCTGCACCAACACAAGTGCGAAAAGTGGTTTTTCAACACTAACACAAGTGCGAAAAGTGGTTTTTCAACACTATCACAAGTGCAAAAAGTGTTTTTTCTACACTAATACAAGTGCAAAAGTGGTTTCCTGCACCAACACAAGTGCGAAAAGTGGTTTTTCAACACTAACACAAGTGCAAAAAGTGGTTTTTCAACACTATCACAAGTGCAAAAAGTGTTTTTTCCACACTAATACAAATGCAAAAGTGGTTTCCTGCACTAACACAAGTTTGAAAAGTGGTTTTTCAACACTAACACAAGTGTGAAAAGTGGTTTTTCAACACCAACACAAGTGCGAAAAGTGGTTTTTCCACACTAATACAAGTGCGAAAAGTGGTTTTTCCACACTAATATAAGTGCAAAAGTGGTTTCCTGCACCAACACAAGTGCGAAAAGTGGTTTTTCAACACCAACACAAGTGCGAAAAGTGGTTTTTCCACACTAATATAAGTGCAAAAGTGGTTTCCTGCACCAACACAAGTGCGAAAAGTGGTTTTCCCACACTAATACAAGTGCGAAAAGTGGTTTTTCAACACTAACACAAGTGCGAAAAGTGGTTTTTCAACACTATCACAAGTGCGAAAAGTGTTTTTTCAACACTAACACAAGTGCAAAAAGTGGTTTTTCCAAACTAATACAAGTGCGAAAAGTGGTTTCCTACACCAACACAAGTGCGAAAAGTGGTTTTTCCACACTAATACAAGTCCGAAAAGTGGTTTCCTACACCAACACAAGTGCGAAAAGTGGTTTTGCCACACTAATACAAGTGCGAAAAGTGGTTTCCTACAACAACACAAGTGCGAAAAGTGGGTTTTCAACACTAACACAAGTGCGAAAAGTGGTTTCCTCCACCAACACATGTGCGAAAAGTGTTTTTTCAACACTAACACAAGTGCGAAAAGTGGTTTCCGACACCAACACAAGTGTGAAAAGTGGTTTTTCAACACTAACACAAGTGCGAAAAGTGGTTTTTCCACACTAATACAAGTGCAAAAGTGGTTTCCTGCACCAACACAAGTGCGAAAAGTGGTTTTTCAACACTAACACAAGTGTGAAAAGTGGTTTTTCAACACTATCACAAGTGCAAAAAGTGTTTTTTCTACACTAATACAAGTGCAAAAGTGGTTTCCTGCACCAACACAAGTGCGAAAAGTGGTTTTTCAACACTAACACAAGTGCGAAAAGTGGTTTTTCAACACTATCACAAGTGCAAAAAGTGTTTTTTCCACACTAATACAAGTGCAAAAGTGGTTTCCTGCACCAACACAAGTTTGAAAAGTGGTTTTTCAACACTAACACAAGTGCGAAAAGTGGTTTTTCAACACTAACACAAGTGAGAAAAGTGGTTTTTCCACACTAATACAAGTGCAAAAGTGGTTTCCTGCACCAACACAAGTGCGAAAAGTGGTTTTTCAACACCAACACAAGTGCGAAAAGTGGTTTTTCAACACTAACACAAGTGCGAAAAGTGGTTTTTCAACACTATCACAAGTGCAAAAAGTGTTTTTTCCACACTAATACAAGTGCAAAAGTGGTTTCCTGCACCAACACAAGTTTGAAAAGTGGTTTTTCAACACTAACACAAGTGCGAAAAGTGGTTTTTCAACACTAACACAAGTGCGAAAAGTGGTTTTTCCACACTAATACAAGTGCAAAAGTGGTTTCCTGCAGCAACACAAGTGCGAAAAGTGGTTTTTCAACACCAACACAAGTGCGAAAAGTGGTTTTTCAACACTAACACAAGTGCGAAAAGTGGTTTTTCAACACTATCACAAGTGCAAAAAGTGTTTTTTCCACACTAATACAAGTGCAAAAGTGGTTTCCTGCACCAACACAAGTGCGAAAAGTGGTTTTTCAACACTAACACAAGTGTGAAAAGTGGTTTTTCAACACTATCACAAGTGCAAAAAGTGTTTTTTCTACACTAATACAAGTGCAAAAGTGGTTTCCTGCACCAACACAAGTGCGAAAAGTGGTTTTTCAACACTAACACAAGTGCGAAAAGTGGTTTTTCAACACTATCACAAGTGCAAAAAGTGTTTTTTCCACACTAATACAAGTGCAAAAGTGGTTTCCTGCACCAACACAAGTGCGAAAAGTGGTTTTTCAACACTAACACAAGTGCGAAAAGTGGTTTTTCAACACTAACACAAGTGCGAAAAGTGTTTTTTCCACACTAATACAAGTGCAAAAGTGATTTCCTGCACCAACACAAGTGCGAAAAGTGGTTTTTCAACACCAACACAAGTGCGAAAAGTGGTTTTTCAACACTAACACAAGTGCGAAAAGTGGTTTTTCAACACTATCACAAGTGCAAAAAGTGTTTTTTCCACACTAATACAAGTGCAAAAGTGGTTTCCTGCACCAACACAAGTGCGAAAAGTGGTTTTTCAACACTAACACAAGTGCGAAAAGTGGTTTTTCAACACTAACACAAGTGCGAAAAGTGGTTTTTCAACACTAACACAAGTGCGAAAAGTGGTTTTCCACACTAATACAAGTGCAAATGTGGTTTCCTGCACCAACACAAGTGCGAAAAGTGGTTTTTCAACACCAACACAAGTGCGAAAAGTGGTTTTTCAACACTAACACAAGTGCGAAAAGTGGTTTTGCCACACTTATACAAGTGCAAAAGTGGTTTCCTGCACCAACACAAGTGCGAAAAGTGGTTTTTCAACACTAACACAAGTGCGAAAAGTGGTTTTTCAACACTATCACAAGTGCAAAAAGTGTTTTTTCCACACTAATACAAGTGCAAAAGTGGTTTCCTGCACCAACACAAGTGCGAAAAGTGGTTTTTCAACACTAACACAAGTGCGAAAAGTGGTTTTTCAACACTAACACAAGTGCGAAAAGTGTTTTTTCCACACTAATATAAGTGCAAAAGTGGTTTCCTGGACCAACACAAGTGCAATAAGTGGTTTTTCAACACTAACACAAGTGCGAAAAGTGGTTTCTCCACACTAATACAAGTCCGAAAAGTGGTTTCCTACACCAACACAAGTGCGAAAAGTGGTTTTGCCACACTAATACAAGTGCGAAAAGTGGTTTCCTACACCAACACAAGTGCGAAAAGTGGGTTTTCAACACTAACACAAGTGCGAAAAGTGGTTTCCTCCACCAACACAAGTGCGAAAAGTGTTTTTTCAACACTAACACAAGTGT